>NW_012147830.1:1402142-1405923 GCF_000956105.1 Propithecus coquereli | reverse complement strand
TGCACTTATGTGTTGATCAGTTAATAACAATTTGATGGTGAGTACATGTGGTGCTTGTCTTTCCATTCTTGGGATACCTCACTTAGTAGAATGCGTTCCAGCTCTATCCCAGAATTAATTGCATGTTGCTGAATGTTTGCATTTAAGAGTGCAAGTCACATGTCTCATATTTCTCAGGCAGAGGCAGACTCAGTGAATATTTGTATAATGTTCAGAGTACAAATCAAGCCCGACCCTTAGGTAAAGAAACAACTATGAGCCTTGGAATCAGTTGATTAACACGCCAAGGATGAATAAACTTCCTTTTTTTTTTTTTTGTATTAAGCCAGAACATAAACTGAATTCAGTTTTTAGTTATGAAAGAGACTTATCACTAAGAAGTTGTATTTTTTCTGGAAAATACAATCTTTGCCACATACATTATTTGGATAAATGAAGATAATTTTAAAATGACAGATAAACTATAGATCACCTTAAGAAAGGCAATGATATTTTAAAATATTAAAACCAACCCAATCCTAAAAAAATGGATTGGTCATTAGAATGAAATATGACATTGTGGTTATTGAAAATAATGTCCTATAAACCACTCTTAGTTTTTGTTCACTTACTAGGATGAGATATTGAGATTAATTCATTAAATTATCTCAACTTGTCATTAATTTATGAAATGGTTACAATAATATCTGTTTGTTTCACAGTGTTGTTTACCAATCATATGAGATAATTTAAAAGGCAAAATTTCTGAAAAGTATAAAGCATTCAAGTTATTAAGATTACTTAAAACCACATTGCAGACTAATGCTAACATAATTTTAAATAACTGAGAGATCTTATAGAAAAATAAGATATAGCACTCACCATGTGTTTCCTTTTCAATCCATTTATTGATTTTATATCTGGTATCTTCCATATCATTTGTAAAATCAACTCGTTCCACGTTGGCATTGTATAACTTTTCAGCACACCGAACGTAGTTCTACAAATAAGCATACAGGCCTTGTATTTACAAATCACCACCAACTGAGCATATAAGAAATGTACTTTTGAACTTGTTTCTGCATTTCCACTGCTTTATTCCAAGACTCAGCCCTGCCCCAAAGATGAGTAAATAAATATAGCTGGAAATATGAAAACATGGTTGGAAAGGAATCTGGTGAACTTGAAATTGAATTTGTGCAACAAATAGCACTGTTTTAACTGAAGTTTATCTGAAATGGATTAGGGAGGCTAACAGAGATTATGACTGAAGCCCACTCCCTTCCTTTACCACAGCTCTCTCATCATAAATACCTCAATAGCCTCCTAACTAGTCTCCCTTGCTTGGTTACCCGCTTCCTGCTGAAAACCTTCAAGGCTTAAGATAAAGCCCAAGCCCTTGAACCTCACCTACAATTCTCTGTTGATCTATACCCTGTTACCTCATTTCTAGCCACTTACCCCTTCCTACTCTGCCCTCTCCCCATACCTAATTCCTTACAATTTCTCAAAAATGCCATGTGTCCTCTGTCACTTTAGGCATTTGAACAACATTCCTTCTAACCAGAATGTCCCATATTTCTCATGATGATGTCTTTCTCATTTTCCAGTTTCAGGAATAGCTGTCTCTCCTTGACACACATCTTCCCTAGGTTCTTCCTATGTCTTCTAAAAATTTCTTTACCTTCATTTTTCTTAACAGCTGTTATTATAGCATAATGCATCTTCCTTACATTTGAGATTTTCTGAACCCTTCACAAGGCAGGAAATTCTGTGAAATCAGGACCACATATGCCTTGTTAATACTTTAGTTCTAGTACATAGCACATTACCTTGTACGTAATAGACACTTAAGAGATACTTTTTTATAAAAATAAATAGTAGTGATCTTGGGTTGTTTCCACATTTTTGCAATTGTGAATTGTGCTGCTATAAACATTCGAGTGCAAATGTCTTTTTTACAGAATGTCTTTTGTTCCTTTGGGTAGATGCCCAGTAATGGCATTGCTGGATCAAATGGTAGTTCTACTTGTATCTCTTTGAGATATCTCCATATTACTTTCCACAGAGGTTGTACTAGTTGGCAGTCTCACCAGAATGGACATGCTTGAAGCTCTGACTCAGGTGGGGCAAAGGCAATATATGTAACCTAAACATTTGTACCTCTGTAATATGCTGAAATAAAAAAAAAATTTAAAAAGTGTGATCTAATTTGTTAATATATCAGTAATATAACAAATACACATATATATTTTTTGAAGGAAAGATTTTCAGAATTGGGAGAAAAAGATTTATTACAAACCATATTTCATTTTGTATTATCAATGGGTATCCTATTAAATTTTATGGGATTTTCAACTTTAATGATGAAGATTGACTACTTATTCATTGTCTACAGTCACAGGATGAGATTAGCTCTCTAACGCAAGCTTTGCATGTAACTTCTATGGATAGAGCTACTGATTAATTCATCCCTCCATCCACCCATCCATTCATCCATAAAAAGTGGCCTAATGCTTCATAATTGGCAGGCTACCAAGCAAAGGATTTGGGAGTGGTGCTGGAAGAGGCAAAGAATTTGAGTGGGTGGCACACGGAACAGTAATGGCTAGGTGGAACACAGAGAGTTGGCAAAGATGCAAGTGGAGATTAGCCCAAAGATGTCACTGAGGTGAAGTTTTACAGTTGTCTGGGGCATGCAGAATTAAAAAGGAGAGAAACCATGCCCAGAGAACCATGGTCACTGTCTTTTTGAATGGCATTAACTAGGTAAGAAACTTCTGGTAGTCATAGTAATGCTGGTTGAAAAGCATGAGTTGAGCATAGTAGCATGTAGACTTCATTCTGGGCCTAATTTCCCTCTGGGTAGGCAGGGTTCTATGATGAGCGTATTGATAATACCATGCAGAAATGGTAAACATTAGACTACTGATTTCAAGTGAACCCATTTTTCACCTCTGTTGAATCTGAGCTTTCCCAGTGCCAATGGCTGACCCTATGTGGCCACGCCTCCCACCAGGAACTCTTTTGTAAGCAACCTCACTGGAAATATAAGTAAGTAATTGCTAGAAGCAGAGATGAAAAGCATGGCTGAGAAAAAAAAAAAAGCGAAAAGAGAGCACTCACACTGGGGATTCAAAACAGTCTCAGGAGATTGAAAGCTCAGAGGAAACACTGATAGACTTTTTCCTCATTGTCCTGGACACCCCTAAGTGGGCTGGTTACTCCCCATCCTCCAATTACAGCTCGACATCAGTACCAATGGGCACTTTCTCTTCTGCTTTGGAGCTCATCAGTCTGGTGACCCTGAATACGTGGATTCGTTGGGTGAAAAGCTGAACTTTAGAAACAGTGATGATACAAAGACAGTGGTTATGTTCCTACCTGAGAACATGATTAGGAACCACAAGGAAAATAATCATCTTTGTCTGGCTGGGTAGAAAGGGGCAAGCCTTTATTCAGATAATGGATTAAACAAGTTTCAGGTCCAGAGTGAAAATAACCTTCTAACATAGGCAGTTTTGCTTACCTCGTCAAAGTCAAAGATTTTTTCTGCGAAAAGACCATTGGCAATGCTGAGATCATAATCCTTGTGGGATGTGTTTATATCAGAAAGAACTCTTTTCAGTTGAGACTGGAGTGCTGGCTGTTATTAAAAAGATGCATAAAAATTTATTCTTGGACTGCAGACATATGCATAATCTCATCTATGCATGAAATAAAACATGTATATTATACCATACAAATTAAAAAATAATGAACTATAAAAACAGCAAACAATGCCGCATACATTTACAATGTC
>NW_012147830.1:1401584-1402092 GCF_000956105.1 Propithecus coquereli | reverse complement strand
CTGTCTCAAAAAAAAAAAAAAAAAAGAAGAAGAAACATGGAAACCCAAACACACTCCTATGGGGCCAGAGAGCAAAGAGCCTTGAATGTCTGGTAAGAATTTTGGATTATCCCAAAGGTGATGGAAAATGATTGTTCAGGACTCACTGAAAGACAAAGAAAGGCTCAATCATGATGAATCAGATTTGCCTTTCCAAAGGATGGCTCTGGTATTGTGTAGAGAATGGCATGTAAGACCTAGCTGGGGCTGTTTAGAATATTGGCAACATTTTGAAGTGTTTCCTCAAATAAGTTAGTATATATGCTTATGAAAATGAGAATAATTACACACAGATTTGCATGAGAAAGGAAGGAAGAGAAATAAATCACTGGTCTAAATGGAAAAAGGCATTAGTAATCTGAAACCCTTAGATATTAACCACTGAATAGAATACTACCCACTTATTAGAAAAGCAGCAATTACATAGTTTCTCCCTCCCAAAGAGTGACCACACCTGCAGATATGGCTG
>NW_012147830.1:1387935-1389851 GCF_000956105.1 Propithecus coquereli | reverse complement strand
CACACATTAGCCTAGGCCTATACAGGGTCAGGATCAACAATTTCACTGTCTTCCGCCTCCACATCTTGTCCCACTGGAAGGTCTTCAGGGGCAATAACATGTATTCAGCTGTCATCTCCCATGACTGATAACAATGCCTTCTTCTAGAATACCTCCTCAAAGACCCGCCTGAGGCTGTTTTACGGCAAACTTTTATTTTTTATGCATACTCTAAAATAACAATAAAAAACATAGCATAGTAAATATATAAACTAGTAACATAATCATTTATTATCATTATCAAGTATTATGTAATGTACAGAATTGCACGTGCTATACTTTTATACAACTGGCAGTGCAGTAGGTTGGTTTACACCAGCACAACCACAAGCACATGAGTAATGCATTGCGCTATGGTCTTATGATGGCTACCGCATCGCTGGACAATAGGAATATTTCAGCTCCATTATAATCTTATTGGACTACAGTTGTATATGTGGTCTGTCAGTGGCCAAAGCTATTGTTATATGATGCATGAGTATACCTTGTAAAAAGAACCTAGTAATTAATGTGAAGCTAGCCAGGAGAAAGGAATCTCTCCTTCTCTTTGGCCAAGATTTCTTCTAAGGCAGACTGCAACTTTTAAACTTCCTGCAGTTCTCGTTTTTTAAAAAGTCCTAAATTGTAGGACAATTGTATAGGCTGTTATTTAGGAATATGCGGATGGACAGAAATATAAAATACTATGATAAAATGTCAGGACTGAAACATGCTAATATCAATTCTGAGTTAACTCTTGCAGCACCCAAGCAATAGTATAAAAATTACATGAATATCTAGAAGTCATCCTTTTTAACTTTTTAACTTTTTGAAAAAAGTTTTAAGAAGTATAATAATATTTAACATCATTCTTTGATCATTAATAATATTCCATTTTTATATTAATTTGTTTGATTTTCTTATATTGCTAATTGATTTTTTAATAGCTGGACTGGTACAATATTGAAGTGACACATATCTGTTTTTGTCTTTTAAAAAATCTAAGAAATTGTAGACTCAACAATAAAACTACCATGACTAAAGATAAATAATGATACTACAGTTTGAGCAGTCCTGATCCAAAAATCCCAAATCTGAAATGCTACAAAATCCAAAAATTCTGGAGCACCAGAATGACTCCACAATGGAAAATTCCACACCCAGCTTCATATGGTAATTCAAAACTTTGTTTCATGCACAAAATTATTAAAAGTATAAAATCATCTTCATGCTATGTGTATATGAAACATAAATGAATTTCATGTTTAGACTTGATCCCATCCCCAAGACATTTCATTATGTGCATGCAAATATTCCAAAATCTGAAAAAATCCAAAATTTGAAATAAAAAATTCAAAAAAACACTCCTCCTGATTCCAAGCATTTCAGATAAGGCATCTTCAACCTGTAGTAAATATTTATATGTGATAAATGTTAAATAAAATTTCAAAGGGCTTATTTACCACAATTCTTCCTCTTCTTACTTTTCCTACCCAATTCCTTGGTGTTCCTATTCAAAATACTAAGAGTCCTCTATTTTCATCTTCCCTCGTGTCCTTATGTAGGAAAATCAAATAACTGGCCAGCAAATTTAGATGACAGCAATGAGAGAAAAACAATGGGTCTATACAATGTAAGCAATTTCAGGATATTTGGATTAAGCGTGAAAAAAAAAGAGGCCAAATCATCTGCATCCCCTTGGACTTCTACCTATGTATTCATGCCAAATTATAAAACTATTATTTCTTCTTACAGAATGGTAGAGTAAGTAGTACAATGATTATTTTAAAATGTTTTTGGTAAAACCCAATTGTGTTTCAAAAAATTCAAATTTGTACAACTTTGAAATAATATTGTAATCCAAACACATGATTTAGAGTAAAAATATATATAGTATA
>NW_012147830.1:1384646-1387885 GCF_000956105.1 Propithecus coquereli | reverse complement strand
AATGAACTATAAAAACAGCAAACAATGCCGCATACATTTACAATGTCTTGCCCTTTCTCATAATAGTGTCTGTGGTCAAATTAAAGAATTTACTAAATAAATAATTAACCTGAGAATAAAATTGTTAACAGAAGATAATGAATGCCTACTAAATAATTAATTTTATCTATGTTAGTTGGCTGCGAATATCAAAGGAGAAAGGCAAAACATTTAGTTCTACACTGTCTTGCCAAAATCTGGCCAATACGTAAGTAAAATATTAATACATTTATACTTAACAAGTAAATTATCAAAATTTTATTTGAAATATCCACAATCTGGAAATCTGAAAACAGCTTCTTTTGTTTCAAAAAGGTAGACCACGGATTTAAATATATTCAGGATACAGTCATTTGTTTTCAACTGAGTCTCACATTCTCTTTTTCCAAAAGAACACATTATCTTTACCTGACTATTAGAAGAGCTTCCATGTCCCGAGGCAGCATTAAAGTGAAGCAACTGCAAACAGGACACAAGGAAAGCAGTTATCAGAATCAGAGGTTACCGGGAGAACAGTTGGCAAGAGGTTTTAAAAATTAAAATATTTCTTTCCCAATACACTTGTCTAATTGCCATTCCAAGGTCACTAGCATCCTAGAGTGGATTCTCTCCACGACTCCAAATGAGCATTTATAGGCTAGGAAGGAGAGAAACATGCTCTGGTTTTAATTTTTTTATTACATTTTCTTCATTTTCTACATCCTGATCTCTCCCAGTTTCACCAGGATTTGGAAATTTGTGTTAATTTACATAAATGCAATAGTGACATTGCTTCCAACTAAAACATGCTTGATGGTCCACACACACAGATGTTAGTGCCTCAGTGCACACCCCTCTTAATTTGAAACGTAATAAAAATCCTATTTAGGCAGCTGAGCTCCACGGTTTTCAATAGTCAATGAAATGGGACCACAATCCTCACTACCACCACAATGTAACTCGAAATACTTGTGGAAGGTTTTGTGATGTATGGAATGAATAAGCCTCTTTTTGAAATGACCTGGCAGCTATAATTTTAACATTTGGGCCAATATAAATTAGGTTATCCATTCCTGTGTTCATTTAATACTTATTCAAGTTTTACTTAACAGATTTTTTCCTTTTTTTTTTTTTGCAATTATGGAGTCATGGAACCCATCACCATTTCCTACCAATAATTATTCCTAAATTTCTTTTTTTTTTGCGACAGAGTCTCGCTCTGTTGCTGGGGCTAGAGTGCCATGGCGTCAGCCTAGCTCATAGCAACCTCAAACTCCTGGGCTCAAGCAATCCTTCTGCCTCAGCCTCCCGAGTAGCTGGGACTGCAGGCATGCGCTACCATGCCCGGCTAATTTTTTATATATATTTTTAGTTGTCCAGCTAATTCTATTTTTAATAGAGACGGGGTCTTGCTCTTGCTCAGGCTGGTCTTGAACTCCTGACCTCCCGCCTTGGCCTCCCAGAGTGCTAGGATTACAGGCGTAAGCCACCATGCCTGGCCCTAAATTTCTTTTTTTTCAAATTATTTTTATTTCAGCATATTACGGGGGTACAAATGTTTAGGTTATTGCCTTTGCCCCACCCAAGTCAGAGCTTCAAGTGTATCCATTTCCCGGATGGTGCGCACCGCACACATTAGGTGTGTATATACCCATCCCCTCCTCCCCCTTCCCATCTGTATTATTTTATATAGAAAAGCATTAAGTTTTACTTAAGTTACATGGATCCTAAAACATTATATCACCACCGTTTGAACACTTACAATCCTTTCTCACCTCCTCTCCCAACCCCATATCTTATAAGGTTCTCAACATGTAGTGCTTCCCCTAATTTTCAAGCTATTGATAATATAAATTCATAATTATTTGAATACATGCTTTATTGTACCTAATAAATTTCTTTGAGCCCAGAAACTCAGGTTTTCCCTGACTTTTCTATCTTATTCTTTATAACTCCACATTGCCTCATTTAGTTCAGGTACTCATTCGTATTGAGCAAATTTAAAAACTATATTTTGTGTCTCAGGCATGATTTTGATTAAGAAAAGACCACATTAGTCTGACAGAGGATTTTTCACGTAGTGATATGTATGTAATAACAGTTGTGAAATACTGACTTGTCCATTGGTGAACAATGGAGTTAGTAACTTGTCACTGGGAAAGAAAGGTTGAACAGGACCTTCCACTTCCTTGGAATTATTTATTTTTGCTTCTACAGGGAGGAAATAAAGCCATACTTTGGACAATATCATTATAATTATTTCATTTTTTTTGCTTTGTAATATCTACATTAGAAAATAGATGTTTGCCTCTCAGTGCTCCCAAAATAGAAAGGAAAAGTTGCAAATGGAAGTAATCACTGTCAACCATCTCAGTGTAAGGAGACGGAAAGTAGCAGGGGCCAGCTCCTGTCTGCTGACCTTGAACTTGGGTGGTCCCTTTGTACCTTTCTTTCCTAAAATAAGGCATCAAGAATGGGAGGGACCAGTTCTCTGATCTTTGAAACAGTTCAGGGAGAAAAGTTTGAATATTACATAATATTGTCTTGAGTAAAATATAAATGGCTTTACAAAATTACACAAACATAAATTATAAAATTTAAGTTGATGTCTGTTCTTCAGAGTTTTAAACCTTTTACTCACTACAGTCATGCCTCACTTAATGATGAGGATATCTTCTCCCAAAGGGGTCATTAGGCAATTTCATCATTGTGTGACCATCGCAGAGGGCACTTACACAGACCTAGCTGGTACAGCCTACTACACACCTAGGCTCTATGGGATAGCTTGTTGCTCCTGGGCTACAAACCTGTACAGCATGTTAACTGTACTGTACTGAATACCGTAGACCACTGTAACACAATGGTAAATATTTGTGTACCTAAATGTATCTGAACATAGAAAAGGTACAGTAAACATATTGCATAAAAGATAAAAATGGTACACCTGCATAGGGAACTTGACATGAATGGCGTTTTCAAGATTGGAAGTTGCTCTTTGAGTCAGTGAGTGAGTGGTGAGTGACTGTGAAGGTCTAGGACATTGTTATATACCAGTGTAGACTTCATAAACATTGTACATTTAGGCTACACTAAATTTATAAAAAATATTTTTCTTTCTTCAGTAATCAATTTACATTAGCTCACTGTAACTTATTTACTTTACAAACTTTCATTTTTTAAAAATTTTTGACTCTTTTGTAATAATGATACTTAGCTTAAAA
>NW_012147830.1:1377304-1382473 GCF_000956105.1 Propithecus coquereli | reverse complement strand
TTTTAAAACCTTTATATTAGAACAAGATAAGAAAAAACAATAATATTAGAGATAAATGAAAAAATATGTGCCTACACACATGACCTTGTAAATAAATACTTTCCCAGCTCTTTCACTCAAATGGTGAGCAGCCTTCATGGCACTTCAACTACACTGAACCTCAAGCACACAGATTCTTGACTTCAATGCAGTCAATGAGCCAGGGCTTCATATAGAATAGCTGAGCCCTTCTTGGAGCCAAGAAAACTCAAGACAAGTCCAGAATATCTCATCAAAAAGCAAAAATATTTTAGAGTTATTGGGAAGGATGGTTTAAAAAGGACGGGTTAAAGGGATTTCTACTGGCCAAGCTGTGACAATTTGAGCATCAGAAAGAAAAAAGACCACAGGTGCATGGTAATGCTTAAAAGAGATATGCAGATGGAGGCCATAAATTGTGGTGGCTCCAGGCAAGTTCTCAGCTGGAGATTGATTTTGCCTCCCTGGGGGTTTCTTTGGAAATATCTGGAGACGTTTTTGTTGTCATGACTAAGGAGGGGTGCACAGCTGGTATCTAGTGGGGAGAGGCCAGGGGTGCTGCCAAACTTCTGAGGATGCACAACACAGCCCATCACAACAAAGAATCATCCAGCCCAAAATGGCAGTAGAGCCAAGGTTGAGAAATCCTCTTTCAAAGAAGATCACCCCGAGTTTGAATAACAGGTCTGCCATCTACCAACCCCTCCATAACATCGGGATAGTGATGCCACTTCAGTGTGTTATTGTGAGTGTTAAATAAGATCATATTTTTAGGGCTTATCCCAGAGCCTGACGTTGACAAAGTTCTCAGGAGTTGGTTGTTACTATCATCTCATTAGAGTGAGATATTCTGCATAATGGGTTGTGAACCTCTCTAGCTCTTGAGAAAATACCAGTCTTAGAGTTTGTATTGTTCCCTAGCAGCAAACATCCACTGAGCTAGCCAGAGAAAGAAAAGAATTATTCTTGTTTAAATTATCTATACTAATAATCTTTAATAAGTATTGAGGTGTGACAGGTTACAACGGGGACAAGCTTTCTCTAGTGCATACTTCTGAACTAAAATAATCAGAGGAAAGGGGGTTGGGTGGCACAGAAAGTGATGACATCAAGGCCTCTGAGTGCAGCCTGGACCTGGTATCTCACCTGCTATTGAGCTACTGAATTTCAATAGTAATTTTCTGAGAGAAGGGAGGGAACCTTTGAGCATTTCACTTCCCACTGCAGCCTGGCTCAGAGCTGTGTGCAAGCGCACATTAATATGCACTTTCTGAAGGTGGTGGTAAAGGTGGTGGTAGTGACAAAGTGACGGCCATTCAGGTAGGCTGCTATTATCTGGAATGTACGATTAAGTCATCTGAGCCCAGGTAACCAGTGTTTAAACCAGGACGTCATTGGAATCTCCTTCTACCTCTCCTGTCTCACCCGTATTTACTCAGGCAGTGGTTCTCAAACTTCAGCGTGCACTTGCAGAGCTTGTGAAAACCCAGATTGCTGGGCCCCACACCCAATAGTTTCTGATTCAGTAGGTCTGGGGTGGGGCCCAAGCATTTGCATTTCTAACAAGTTTTCTAGGTGATGGTGATGTTCCTGGTCTGGGAAACACACCTTGAGAACCTCTGTACTAAAGAAAAGAATCAAAGCTGTGGTTCTTGGAATATTTCTGCTGCCTCCCAGCTCAAAAACAAGTGCTTCAAGCTGTGTGCTCTCTCCACACCTGAAGAGGGGCTGGTGGAAGTGTGTGAAGATGTGACACCTTGTGCCCTCGTGATGCCTCCATTGACATGGGGACCATCGCCGTGAAATACTGTCTTGGGCAAAACAATTTGCCCTGATGGTTATTTGCAAACGCCAGGACTGACCTTATCAATCTGAGCAGCGCAGTCACCTCGAGCGCCCAAACGGACCATTGCCAGGGCAGTGAAGATGCTCAGAGAGGAAAAGAACATATTTCCATTGCCTTGATTGTTATCCATCTCTCTGAACAGGCTGAAGCAAAATTCTGCATTTGCTGCAGCAAGAGAGGCCATTGTGAAATGGGATGCAACCTAGAGAACAATGGGGAAATGAGGTCAATTCACAGAACATTTTCTATAAAAATTTTGGTTTTATATTCATTATTTTTAATTTAAAGCTTCATTTCTTTAGCCTTGGATGTAATCACCAAATAACTTAGAACAAAAAGGACAAAGGTCTTTTGGCTCAATATCCTTGTTACTAACACTCTAAAACTGTCTCTTCTGGAAAAAAATACGATATATTCATTTTTCTCACATCGATATTCTTTAGTGCAACATTTCCACCTATGTTCTCAAATTCACATCTGAGTCATATTCCTGCTTCTCCTTGATGTGGCATTTCTAACCTCAGTGGCCTTTGCATGGCCTTTGTGTGGCCTTTGTTTCCAATGCCCAAGCAGAAACATTCATGGGGCTTATTATTTCTCAAATCACCCCAGATTTTTTAACTGAAATAGAGCAAAAGTGCTATTTAAAGTAAATTTTACAACATTAGACAGTCTATTCAAGACATGATAGCCTTTATTTTCTAAACCATCTGTAATTCAATGAAATGTTAAAATTTGGAAGCTTAACATACCATTTCTTTACCTTTCTTTCTTTTATGGCTTCTGTATACGTTCTTAGAGCAATCATATATCCTAATTTTTTTCAGGATCATCCTAATTTCAAATATTATGCATCTTTGCTCCTCATAAGTGTATTTATTCTTTTAAGACCATTTTTTTAATCCAGGCACAATGTCTCATGCCCATAATCCTAGCATTTTGGGAGGCTGAGGTGGGAAGATCACTTGAGGTCAGGAGTCCAAGATCAGCCTGAGCAACATAGTAAGACCCTGTCTCTACAAAAAATAGAAAAAAATTAGCTGGGTGTGGTGGTACACACCTGCAGTCCCAGCTACTTGGGAGGCTGAGGCAGGAGGATCAGCTGAACGCAGGAGTTCGAGGTTGCAGTGAGCTATAATGACACCACTATACTCTAGCCCAGGTAACAAAGAGAGACCTTGTCTCTCAAAAAAAAAAAAAAAAAAAAAGAAAGAAAAGAAAAAGAAAATAAAAAAAGAAAAGAAACAAAAAAAAAGACCTTTGTCTGATTTTTTTAGATTGCAAAATGAGATTATTATAATATGTATCATGAACTTTCACAAGACTTTCCACCACATAGGTCTACTGCTTGCTAGAGAATCTAGGGTGCAGTAGCAAATTGAAAATCAAGGATGAAAATTAGATTATCTACAAATTCTTTTGTTTCTGAAATACAGAGGGCTGCCGCCACCATGGAGTTCTTCAAGGATCGGCTTTGGCATTTCTTTGCAGATTTTCTCCACAACTCAAACTGATCTCAGCACCACATTTGGGGTTGGCTCAGATTAAATGAATTTACTTGGATTCTCCAAATTATTCCCCTTGAATATTCCAAGATATTAAATCTGATGGTGTAGCGGGTACCAAGAGTCATGAAGCTTTAGGAGACCCAGTCCTAGTCCAAACCCTCTAACAGTTGTGTGACCTAGGTAGAATCTTTAATTTCTCTGAGCTTCTAAGTTTCATCTTATTCAGGGAGGCGATCTATTTACAGGATCTAGCATAGTGATTCTCAACAGAAAATCATGCAACCTTCTACCTTTCACTCCATAAAAGGAGCACATCATCGTATCAGGGCATGGGGGAGGGCATGGTGTGGGTAAGGAAGAGAGTCACAAGGAGGGAGATACACATAACCTGAAAAAATAATGTTCTAAAATTACCACTGCATTGACTTTGCTGCAGTCACAAATACTTAATGCCTTTTAAAACTACAAATGAGATTAAAGTAAGTTTTTCCATTTGTATTTTGCCAAATAGGAGCTTGAGTTTAAAAAAGTTAAGGAACCACAATTGTAGTAAAATGCCTGACTCGTAGCAGATGTTCAATGGACTGAAGCTGCTATGTTTACTATCCTCTGTAAAATGGTAATAACCGGGTCTGTCCTAAAAGACAACAAGTTCAGCATTTCCAGAAAGAGTGTTCCTGAGGAATTCATACTCTGCACTTTGGAATTCTCAGCCCAGAGAACATGACTGAGCCATGAGGCCACGAACGACGTTGGTTTTAGTGTCAAATTCAGCTATTTGTAATTCATAGTTAGTCTGAGTGCTCAGTTACACCCCAGGAACATAGAGAGAGGAAATCCTTCACACCCCACACATCCTTCACTGCAAGAAACAAAATCTATGTTCTTTTAAAAGTTATCCAGAGAAAATTTGATTTTATGTCTAATCTAAGGAACCCAGGATGAAGAGCAGCGGCAGTTGTGGTTGGAGCTATAGGAGAAACCTCTCACAGCAAAGGAGAGAAGGAACAACAAAAGTTGGGGCCGGGGCAGAGGATGGGAGTGGCTAGGTACAGGGCAGATTTACACAGTGATATTGGCAGTGATATTGGCAGTGCCGAAGGCTCCCACATTTTCAGGGACTCAAATCATGTTTTAGACCTGAACAATTAGACCAAAATTAACAAGTGTACAATTAAATGTAGGAAAATAAAACACACTTTGATTTTTTTTCCTTTTTTGGAGACAAGGTCTCATCCAGGCTGGAGTATGGTGGCATCATCACAGCTCACAGCAACCTCAAACTCCTGTGGGCTCAAGTGATTCTCCTGCCTCAGCCTCCCGAGTAGCTGGGACGTCAGGCATGAGCCACCATGCCTGGCCTGATTTTTATATTTAATTTAGTAGTCATAAGAATTTCATTAATTTTAGGGGGAAATGTGTGCTAGATTCTCTCCCTTCTAAAGAATTTCCAAGACTTCTTGTTGATGTCTGAAAATCAGACAATAGTAAATAAAATGAATCACTTTTAAGAAAGTAACTTCAAAAGCAAAATCATAATAATTATTTCAAAATATTTATCGTCAAAATTATGTTGAATAGAGAATCGTGGGTATATTTTAATGTATTGATAAAATGTGGGCTAGAGGCTTTAAAAGGAGACCTGAAAGAGTTTTAAATGATCCTGTTTGGGGACCTGCCTGCACCATCTGGTGGGTGTCTGGAAGCTCCCTGGTAATATCATATATATCCCAAAGTGCAAAAACACACTTTACGGTACATTTTTCTTTGATTAAGCCCCAATTATTCTTGTTGTTT
>NW_012147830.1:1365966-1375061 GCF_000956105.1 Propithecus coquereli | reverse complement strand
ATGTAGATATTCCTACATTGTCGTATGACTAGTACTTTTTACATATGGAAATTCAATCACCAATTTTTGTTATTGTTGTTTGTTGATTTCTCCCTCTCCAGGGAGGAATACAGCCAAAACCCGCCTTCAAGAATTTATATATTCTTGCATCTATAAAGTTAGCTATCATGGAAGAGTATCAGTGCAGCCCTAGAGATGTTAAGAAAGCAAAGTGCTAGAGAACAGAGTGGGCATTTTCTCATCCATAAAATAAAAATTCAGATCAATTATATTTTCATTACTACGTTATATATGCTATGTATGTATGTGATCATCAGCATGGTATTCGGATTGGGAATTGGGGAATACTGCATCTGGGGGAGATAGCTGAGCTAACCCTTTCAGGGGGAGCAGAGTTGTACTTTACTTCATGCTTCTGATTTTACCTTACACGTTATTCCTACAAGTGTTAGCCTACCCTGCATCTATTTTAATTGTATGATTTAATTCCAAAATTGAATATACTGATCATTTGAAGCTAAGGTGAATATGTTATCAGAAGGATAAATGTGTTTGAATACATTGAACACATGGGAAGAGAACTCTATCAGAAGAATCCATTAGTGATAGAAACATGGAAAACTAAACAAATAATTTTAAAAAATGGGAAATGTAATAATTATTAACTCCAGAGAAAACAAAGATGATATAGTGAAATGTGGATCATGGCACACTTTATAGCTCAGCTGTGGATAAAATTCTCTTAGTTGTAATGATTTAGCCCCCTCAGTCCTGGTTGGATGTCCCACTGGGACCCACTTCTTCCCTTCATCTAAAGTTGCCAGAGCTTCTCATAAGACCTTTGCTTACCTAGGACACCCCCAAGCCACGTCCCGGGACATGGTCATTCAATTCTCGCTCTCTTAAGGCACACCAGAAAGTATTTCTGACCCTAAAAATGTGCAATCATCTGCTCACTGATGTCCGAAATCATCATGGCAGGAGACATGGGCTTCCATGCCACTGACAGAAGTAAGGTTTAGGAGCCAAATAAATGAGGCACCAAAGAGTACACACAGTACGATACCCTTCATGAAAAGATCAAGGCAAGAAAACCTGTGTTTTCAAAGATGCTTTCAGGGGTGGACATATTAAGCTAAGGAAATAATTGCCTTAGTTACCTCTAATGAGAGGGGAGGCTTTTTTGGTAAAGGAACAGGGAGGGATGCTTTAGAAGTTCTGGCAAAGTTCTATTTGTTGCATCGTATGCATATATGGAGTGCACCTTTAGGCTATATTTCATAATTTTAAAAAGTCAGCCAAAACACATAAAGAAATCAAATGCATCAGAGACAGGATCATGGCACACTGTGTATGACTGATAATTGATCTATTCCTAACAGCAGGTTCCGATGGTGGATGGGCTGAGACCCTGAGCTGAGGATAAACAGGTGGCAGTGAGATAAAGAATAGGCTGAAACTAAGACTGAGAGGACTGACGGACGTGGCCCATGGAAGAGATCAGAGGTCACAGAGTTCCCTCCAGCAATTCCCAAACAGAAGCAGATTTGCTGGTGGTGATACACACTAACCCCCCAGAAGAACAATCCTTCCAAGGAACCACCTGGAGAGATTTCAGGACCCTAAGAATGGTCATTGGCCATCGACATCTTCCTTGAGCTTCAGCAGTGAGCCTACCTCTCACCTACAACAGAAGACAGGAGCAATAATGCAAATCAATAATAGAACATGCAAATCAACAAGGTATTCACGCTAGCATCTGATACACAGAAGCAGTAATGAGAATCTTATCTTCTTTCTCTCAGTGACCAGTTCTCACTCACACACACACAAAAAAGTTTAAACACTTTTCAGGACTATTCAGCCCTAAATGCTTTCCCCATGCACTTAGGAAGGTGACAAAAAAGAGGTAAGACAGAAGCCTGATTTACTACTATCTAATGAACCAAAGTAAGCATTTCTAAACAAAAATTTGTTCTATAAACCTTAGAATTGGGTTCTAAAGGCCGTCCATAGGTGCAGTCTGCACCCTACCCAGGCACCTGCTTATTGATGTGTAGACCGAGCTTCTGGGATGGTTTTCCTGTGACCCAGAGCACAGCACTGCCCCTAAAGAAGCTTATAAGCATTTAGCTTTTGAACCAGGTTTCAAAATAGTATCTGACTAAGGCATTCGTTATGTGGTTCATTCAGTTTGCATGTGAATCAGACATGAAGAGATAATTTTCCCATCTCTGCTCCCTATAATGACAATAATTTTAAGGTAACCATAAAAACAAATTTGGGGTTCAACAGTATTTATCATGCCCTCTGTGAGAGAAAGCATTAATAGACTAACTAGACAACAGTTGACTGAAGCAAGATAGCAGTGACAGCAGTGACTTGGTGAGTTTAGCATCCGATTTTATTGCAATTTGTCATTGATCTCTTATAGCCTAATTTCTTTCACCCTATCCTGTGTAAATCCGCTTGGCATAATGACCTAAAATGGAATTTAATGCAATGTTTTTTATTGTTCTTTAATCTTGGATGTTCATCTAGAGCCCTGAATATTTTGGCTGGCTTCTCTTTGTACTGCTTTCTATCCCTCCCTACTCCCTGTTCTTTCCAAGTTGCTCTGGCTTGGAATTTTCCAGAGATACTTCTGTTGGGTTAGTTATCTCACCTGGCTTCTCTAGATGCTCACCTGAACTAAGAAGCTTCAGATAGGAGCTGGAACTTGGGGTGTTCATTCATTCTTGTCACTCTGCCAGCCTCTCCTCCACCCTTCTGATCTGGTAATGGAAAGCTACGTCTGCGCCACCCAGCTCCTCCCTGCTATAATACAGGCTAGAGTTTGTTAAAGTAGGTTTGCCCCTTGAAAAGTGGCCAAGTATAAGGACAGGTAGGCTGGGAACAATTGGCTGCTCACACCTTTGCCATCATAACATGGCACATGGCGACAATGTCTTCTAGTCCAGGCTCCAGCACCACAATGTCGAGTTGTGTGTTGCACCCACCTTCACCTGCTGTGCACAGAAGTGATGGCAAACCTGGTTCTTCTAGCTGAATGTTTCCTGGAAATATAGCCAACATTTGCTCAAATGACTGGGTCCTCTATTGTAAAATGTACTTGGGATTAGAACATACCCATTCTCTTACAGTTGCTTGGCTCTCAGTTTTGTCTAGTGCCGCCTCTTTCCCAGAAGGGAATCCCTCTCGCATATTGAAAATCAAATAGTCATTGCTCAACTCCATGATTTTTTTATGAATAACATAACATTAGAGAAAAATAAAGTCACAGTCTCTGAAGCTTGATCAAGCAGTTGCAGTAAACTTTCTGATACAGAATGCTGTCGCTAATAAGGAAAATATGAGCTTACAAATGGATTCCCTGTTCTCTGTGCTCTAGTATCAGTGTTAATTGACTAGAGTGAGCTGAAATATTCTCAGTCCCACATCCTTTCTATTCCCTACTTGTCGAGGTACAGTACTTTAAAGTGGTGAAATGGTCAGCAGGTAAAAGGCAAGGGACCCAAGTGACACACAAACTGAATAATCCTCCTGACATTTACCAAGAGTCAACCCTAATTAAAGCTCTACTCACCATTGTTTTCTTCTCCACTTTAGCTCAGACATCCCTCCCACTGCTATGTTTGCAACAGTTCATTTACAACTGGCCAATCCCAGAGTGGCATGCATCCAGGAAGGAAACTTAGCCATGGGGACTGGCGTGTCATGTCAATTCTTCTCCCTTCCCCTATAATGGTAATCCAAATTTCCATAGGCTTTACCAGTTCATGAGTACAGATGAATCACATGAATTACAACAGCCTACATTTTACTGTCTCTTGCCCTCACTTACCCGGGGCTGAAGCTCGCTAAGATGCTTAAGGCTTCTCAAGGAAACAAGCTTGCCCATCATCTACAGCACCACATGGGCCTTCCATGCTTCTCTTCTCCTGCTCTGGCCCCTTGTCAATGCTCTCAGTCTCCAGGGAGCACCCGTGTCTCTGCCAAGAATGTCCTCCCTGGTGCCTTCACAGATGCCGACCCCTGGGGTTAGCACTGTCACTTGGTCCCATGAACTCTGAATGTAGATGTGGTGGGTTAGAATTCAGTGTTAATAAGAGTGCAGTTGAAATAGTGGACTGTAAAGTCCAACACAACATGGTAAAGAGGTGGCATGACCAGGAGTACAGAGATTGTTTCATGACCATGGACATCAGCACATGGGGTTCCCACCCCCAAACCCTTGTAATTGTGGAGAGCACAGTGAGCCTTTATAGGCTAAATAGAAGAGAAAATAAGTGGGCTTGATGGACTATAAGATTGTAGACATCATTAAACTGGAAAGTAGATGTTATTAAGCATGGTCAATGGGAGTATGGAGTACACAAGTTCAGTGAGCTGTGATTGGAGGTAAAGAGCTCAGAATTTCAAAAGTGGACCATTTTCAGAAGAAAACAAGGTCTAAGGGTATTCTAGTTGTTTCAAATTAAGGGAAATCCCCTGCACATCCTAAAATATGTAAGCCTATTCCCTGGAAGTTAATGTCATTTGTGTTCTATTCGTTGTTGGTGTTTTGTTTTTTGTGTTTTTTTGAATATTTTGTTTGTTCCAAATTCCAGGTGTTAAAATTTTTATGTCAACTATATTTACCATACCTAGTCCTTATAATCTATCTAAGGCATTTATTTGAATAAAATCTTGTTGTAGCAAGTTTCATGGCTTAATTGTATGTTGTATCTTGTTTAATGCATTCTTAGTGATTGCATGTTAGGTCTATTTTTACTTCTTGATGTATTCTTTGTTGTTTTACTATGGGCAGGGCACAAAAGTATTCAATTAGCCTACATCTCTTGTTTACATGTAAATATTTAACCTATCTTCTCTTTTTGCTCTACTTCCTCCACCTTCTTCTATTTCTCTTTTACTTTTGAAATGAATAAAATTAGCTTTCACTTGGAAAAAATAATATGATATAGTATTCTCCCAGACATTTAAAGGAATGCAAACATTGGAATTTCTTATTATCTCTTCTCATCAGAATTCCAAATGCTGGAAGCCTTCTTGGTTTCCACTTATTTGTGCTATGTCATTTCATCATATCATCATTGCTGAAATGAACAGAATAATAAATGGTAAATTCTCAAAGAATAAAGTCACTATTGTTGTTTATTAGTGTACTTTTCTACTTGAACTCTATTAGTTCTATGAGATTTATAACAGACTAACACAGGAAAGTTTCCCAAACAAAATCCAATTCTAATTTCTTAAGAAGCAAATTAAAGTTTACTTTCAACTCCAGAATTTCAACTTCTTAAGCAAATGCAATAATTGGTCCCATTTGATTTTCTCAATTATTTTATCACCACATCTTGAATATCATTATTTTTCATGCAAAATAAATAACCTAAATCTCTAAATTCATTAAGCTTTACTCTTGACTAGGTCTAGGGGCAAAGTTAAATGTAACAATGTATTTAATTCTCTATAAGATTCTATTTTCTTATCCTTTAAAGTTATCACTCTGATTCTAAATGGGAGCTTAAAAACCTCAACCTATATTCTTCTACTTGTAGTGTAATTTTTAAATCTCTACTTTCATTCTATTTAAATCTGTAAATTCAGTGACCTTGGAGGTAAACATAAATCTAATTATTCCTTTATTAACAGATAAATATATATTGAGCTAAAGTAAACTTTAGATATCATTTAAATCTAAGTCTTACATTTTACAGCATGAGAAAAGTAGGGCTCAGAAAGTTTGTGTTTTTTTCAAATAAGAAGTAATTGAAGTAGACCGTAGGATGCCTGTGATTGTTTTTTCTCATTGAACCATGTTGCCTTCCTGATCATTTCTGGGCTCTTCTTCTCAGTGTCCCTCTTCTCCCTCTTAAACATACCCTTAGAAGTTGGAATTCAATATGGCTACCATTTTGACTTATTCCATGAATATCCCCACAAAATGTGCCTCAAATATAACAGTCCATCTTTCCTCATAGGGTCTACAAGAGATAGAGAATCCCATATAACCTTATCAGAAAAAAAAGTAAGTCATTTCAACTCAGAGTAGTTTCCTTACTGTTTTTGGAGTAATAAATTCCCAACCCATGCAAACCCTTAGGGGAATGCTTTTATTTCATTGGTGGAGGAGGTCTTTAAACAAAAGGATTGTGTTATGTGTATAAAACACATAAGAACACATGAAATAAGTATAAACTAATGGGAAGTCTACAAGATTAGGGAAATACTTAAAGTTTCTCTTATTATAGTCATTTCATTTACAGTTCTATCAATGTCATTATAGATAAAATATAAAATAAAAATAAAGCTGAGAATAAAAACCAGAGACTACCAGGACCCAGTCTACATAAGAAATCACATTCAAAGAAAACACAAATCCCATTCTATTTACTTAGGCTTCCTTAAAAAGACCATTGTAAGATTTCAGAAAGCAGGCCAACATCAAAAATGCCTCCTAAATTCTTTTAGGTATCTCTTCCCATTCCCAAACTTTCACTCACACCAGTAACTAAATGTCCTCCCCTTTGTCTCCAAATGCACTATTTCCTCACCACAATTATGCCTCACTTTCCCTTTATCTCTTCTTTTCTTGCACGTGTTTACACTATCCCCATTAATAGAGCACCCAGTGACATGTGTCCCATCCACCTCACCCCACCCTGTGAAATGCATGCACATCTCTTGGAAGTTCAGTTTTTCTCCCACTCCTACTACACTTCCTGAGACTATCAGCCCCCTGTATTCTGATGAAGGTGAATAAAATTCTACAGAATGTGGAATCTTTCTCTCTCTTTCACTGCATGTTTGTGTGTGTGTGTGTGTTCATGTGTGTGCGTGTGTGTGTGTGTGTGTGTGTGAGACAGAGAGAGAGAGAGAAATGGAAAGAAAATAAGGTAAGGTTGTAAAAGAGTTAAACTACATAGTCATCATGTTAAATATGGATATATTGAACTCTATACCCTGATAATATAGAACACATTTATATCAAATCTCTGTGGCTCATTCATGGAAATTTATCATATATTATGTTGCAAAGAAAGCACCAGTAACTTCAATAAAGGAGGAATATTACAAGCAACACTCTGATCATACTTAGTAAAACTAGAGTTTACTATCAACAACAACGAAAAAACTCACAACACGATCTCTCACATGCATAGTAAAAATCCCCCTGTGAATTTCTAGGTGAAAGATAAAATAGAAACTGAAATTATAAAATTAAAAAAATAATAATAGTAATGACAATGGTGTCCAGTTCTGGTCAAGATATGGAAAACACACTCCACTGTATTCTGTCCTGCTAATTACAACTAAAACATCCGGACAAAAGCCATAAGGTAACCATGAGAATACTCTGAGAATGGAAAAAAGAAGGAAGACAGGCTAGGGGCCTCAGGACTGGAGAGGAAACCTAGTGTTAAATTTGCTTCGTGTTTTTCCTCCTGCACATATCAGCCTTGGTGCTGTAGCAGTCCGTACTCTGGATCTACTAGCAGAGACAGGAAAAAAAATTCTCTCTCGCCAAAGGCCCAGGAAGAGGAGGAGAGCCTGGAGGACAGACCCTTTATATGATGTCCACACTACTACAGGCAGATGCCATGAGAGAGCAACACTGCTTACCCACCCCGCTGGCCTGGTTGCCACAGAGACTGTGAGTAAAACCATGAGAACTATCCCCACCCCACACTATGCAAACACAAGCAGAAGCAACTGTAGCCTTCCTCCACCCCTTGATGGTGACTGCAGACACAAATAAGAGAGCCCTACCCCTTCTGATTTGCACTGTGTGCACGGAGCTGGGAGGTGGAGTCCTCTGTCAACTCCCACCCTTCAGTTGGAAAACACCAACAAAATTGTAACCCTTGTAACCCCACTCCCCCTCCCAACAAGAAGATTTGAGGAACGTCACAAAGATGTGGGAGATGGAAAAAAGGATGGTTTACATGTGCATATGAAGTCCTGGGCTCACCCCTGCTCCATTCATCTGTAAAAATTAACAGAATCAGTAGAGCAAAGCTTTTAGAATTGAATTCTGGGATAATCAACAATCAATAGCAAAAAACAGGCAAAAAATTGCTCATATATAGAAGAACTGAACACCATCATCAACCAATGTGATATAATTGGCATTTGTGGACTATATCACCAAACGACAGATGAATGCACATTGATTTTGAGCACACATGGAACATTTACCAAGACAGACTATATTCTGGATTATAAAATACATTTAAAAGAATTAAGCTAATTTTAATGAATTAAAAAGAATTAAAATTATATAAAATATGTTCTCTGCCCAAATGGAATTAAAAAACAAATTAGTAAAAAAGATATAATAACATGAAAATCTTCAAATATTTGGAAATTAAACAATACACTTATGGATATTCCACGGTAAAAGAGCAAGTCTCAATGGAAATTGGAAAAAGTTTTAAACAAAATGAAATAAAAATACAATATATCCAAATCTGTGGAATGATGCTAAAGCAGTGTTTCGAGGTTAATTTATAGCCCTCAAGTCATATATTAGAAATAAAGAACAGTCTCGAGCTGATAATCTATGCCTATGCTTTTTACCTCCAGAAACTAAAAGAGCAAAATAAACCAAAATCAAGCAGAAACAAAAAAAAAACATAATGAAAAGAGCAATACTCAACAAAAACAATACAGAAAATCAATTAACCCAAAAGATAATTCTCCAAATTAATCGATAAAAGTGGCAAACTCATAGCAAGACTGTCAAAGAAAAAATGAGAATATACAAATTACCAATGTCAGAAATGAAAAAGACCCAATAGACTACACAGATCCCACAGACTTAAAAAGATAATGAAAAAGAGCTCCATGAACAACTCAATGCCCCTAAATTCAACAAATTACAAGAGTTAGACCAATGCTTTGAAAACCACCACACACCACCAAAACTTACTCAAGATTAAATAAATAACCTGAATAGTTCTATAAGTATCAAAGAATTGAATGTGCATATTAAAGCCTTCCAAAAAAGGAAATTGCCAGTCCTAGATGGTTTTCTTGATGAATTCTACCAAACATTCAGAAAAGAAATAATACCAATATTATACAAT
>NW_012147830.1:1350992-1362606 GCF_000956105.1 Propithecus coquereli | reverse complement strand
ACATTAATGAAAGAGAGGAAAAGGAGGTATTTCTTGGAAATTAAGATGTAATTCCTTAAATACTTTTAAACTACCCTTTGATACTTTTCTTCTATTTTCAAAACACTGATCTGAAACCAATGAAAATTAAAACACACTATCCTATTAATGACATAGTGACAAACCACATTATGGTTAATGAAATATCATGAATACCAATATGCCTGCTTCTGGGCCAGCCTTACTGGTGCTTTGCAATCATTATGATGATTTATATTAATTCATACTAACTTAATAAACTAATATTGAATGTAAAAAAAGAAAATACACATGTATCAGCTCAAATGTGGGAAAGAAGATCAGGAATCAGAAACTTCAGTATAAAATCACAGTCTTTTTTCATATGCAAACATATCAAATCTACCCATCTATCTATCTATATATCTATCCATCTGTATCATGACATAAATAATGAGATTAAGTTGTCTTACCATTGGAGAAAGAAGTTATAAATGAGAGGCTAAAATGAACTCTGCTGTGCTGGATTGGAATCAGAAATATTGGTAAAAATTACTGTTTTTAATATATAGACAAATAACAAATACAGATATGCATGTATGCATGGGTTAGTATGTGCATGTGTCTTCCTAGCTCTGTCCACTGAGAATGCTTACAAGCAATGACACCTCTGTAGTGATAAGCACATTTAGCACTAGGTCTTGGTTTCTAACCACCCTTCTCCAATAAAAGGCACCAGCATTCTCTGGAGAGGCTTGATTTCAGTGCTGGGAGAGGAAAAGCACAAGCTGTGCCTGAAACATCCTGTGGTGACAGAAAGTAAGGAAGTGCTCAGACAAGATGGGGCTTAATCAGAAAATACAGAAGGCATCTAAAGGAGCTTCAGTGCTGGGGAAAGTTGAGCAACAAAAAAATTATTGTAATATTGGACTTCAACTGATAGAATAAAATAAATACTAATGAGTCCACAGTGATATTAATTAATTAATGGTGGAAAAAGGACAGCTGTTTCTTACAAAAGGATTCCGGCTAACAAATACAGAGGAAAAGAAGAAAAGAGAAAATTATTAGCAGTAAAACAGCACAGTAATAATAAAATAACTCAATTTTTTTTCCGGATAAGACCCACTAATGGGTGCTAAAAGTCTTAGGCAAAAGATGGTATTGTCTCAACTATCCCCCCATACACACACAATATTTTTGTGTTTTATATTTTTTACACTCCCTCCCCTCTCCCTTGTGTCTTTTTTAAATTCTTAAATTTTTTTTTAATATTTGTTAACTACAAAGGCAACAAAAAAGGTAATTTTACAGTGGAGCAATCTGGAAGACACCACCTTAACCAAGTGATCAAGATCAATGTCGCAGATAATAAGAAATGATTAATATCAAGAATTCTATAATATGATCCACTGAGAACACAACACCATTTCTGTGATATTCATGACAAAATGCACGAGACATAAACATCCGATGACCGTGAGTGGAGAGACATTCTCCAAATAACTAATCAGTAGCTTCCAAAATCATGGCAGACGAGGGAAGACTAAGGGAATGTCTTCCCAAGGAGAAATAGGACAACTAAATGCAAAGTGGGAGCCTGATTAGGATCCCGACATGGAAAATACAAGTGAAAAAAAATGGTGACATTTTGGCCTGCACTTCAGTTAATATTAAATAGTATCTGGTATCTGCAAAAGGTGGGCTACGATACAATGCACTAGAACACAAGCAGAAGTTTAGCCCTTGATAGAAACTGGACCCCCTTGGCGTAGCACCTCTGACCTGAGGCGTGCAGGAAATGTCATGATTATCAGTAAGTTTCATTTGTTTAACAGTTTATTGAGTGCTTACTAGACCATGAGTATACATTTTTTGAAAAATAAAGCATTATTCCTCCATTAAGGAGTTTAGGGTCTAATAGGAAAAATAGGCATTTTTCAAACAAACATACGTGCTGTGGCCAAGAATGTTAATTGCCTACCCAATATTTATTCTCCCTCTTTTTCTCGTTGGGAAAAGCCATTGTGCTCAGTTGTTTTTTTTTTTTTTAAACTACATTTTTCCCATCTCCCTTGCAGATGGGATTGAACATGTGTCTAGATTCTTGCCAATAGTAATGCAAGCAGAAACTATTGGGTGTAGCTTCCAAGAAACTTTTCCAGAAGAGGGGTGAGTTAGTTGTTATGTACCCATTTTACGCTCTGCTCTTTCCTTTTTTTCCCCTGAATTGTAGGATGCTGGAGGTAGAGCAGTCTCCTTGTGACTGAGAGGCCACTATGAGGAAAAGAACAAAGGAATCACAGAGACATCTCTCGTGATAGCCTTGAGCCACTAAACTAAATGGCAGCAACCACTTACCTAACTTTGAACTTGTAATTACATGAGAAAATACTGTTTTCCAGTTGTTTGAAACTTGTCAATTTATTCCTAACATATTACACACACACCCACACATAGCATAGATGATAATAAGTGCTATGAAGGAAAAAGGTAGCTTTTTAGAAAGAGGATAACAGGATAGGAGTCACTAATTTAGATTATATTATCAAGGGAGAAAATAACATCTAAGTTAGAATCTAAAATATTAATATAAGTAAGAACCAAGCTGGAACATATGTCAGGGGTAGGAGTAGGGGCAGTGAGCAGTAGGGGAAGGGAAAGAGAATTCTAGAAAGAAGGAACAGCAGGAGTGGCATATGATGAATGGGGACCAGGAATTGAGACTCAGACTATGTAAAGGCTTGTAGGCCATCTAAAGGAATTTGGATTTTATCCAAAATGAGAAGTGAAGCAAGTGATTGTAAGCAAGAAAATGGCTTCTTATTTTACTTTTTAAAGAACACTCCAGCTGCTCTGTAAAGAACAGATCAGAAGTGGACAAGAATGGAAACAAAACCAAAAACAAAATGAATAAACAAACAAAAAGTGGTTTTCGTGTTTTCTTTTTCATTTGCTGCCACCCAGTGAAATTCTATAAAAGAGCTTATTTTAACAGTCCAGGCAAGAAATAATAACAATGTTGATCGGGGAGTGCCATCAAAGATGGAGAAAAGTTAAGATACTTGAGATAAATTTCAAAGGTAGAATCTTCAGGCTACACTGATAGATCTGGTATGGGAAAGGAAGAAAATGGAAGAAACAAGATACCATTTGGATTTATGGCTTTAGTAATCAAATAAGTGTTTATTAATATTTTCTAGGATGTGGAATACTGAAGAGAATGAGATTTGGGGAATTAAATTTGAAGTGCTTTCCAGCTGTTCACGTGGAGTTGGATCTACAGTTGCGCAATACAGAAGACAGTGCTGGGCTTGACGTGTGGATTTGGTTTCTCAAAGTCCTAAGAAAAGCTGAGATGACCTAGAGTGAAAGGAAGAACTCAGCACTGAGCTCTGAAGAAGCCAAACACGTGAAGGTTGGACAAGGGAGTATGGAACTGTTGCAGGAGACTCGAAATGAGGTATCAGAAAATGAAGAAATCTAGGCACTGTGATTTCACCACGTTTAAGAAAAGAAAGGTTTTCAGAAAAGATGGAGTAGTCAATGGTGTACCATAAAGGCTGCCGAGAAGGGTCTGGTAACAGAAACAGAAATGTCTATTGGACGGGGCAATCTAGGCGGAGTGATGACCTTGACAAGACAGTTTGGGTGCAGCGGTGTAAGTTGCAGCCCGTTTGGGGAAAGCTAAAGATTAAATGAAAATTGAAGATGAAGAAAGTATGTGATTCACAGCTCTTTCAAAAGTTTTGCTGCAATGGTGAGCAGAGAGATACAATGCTGCCCAGAAATGAATGTGAGTCAACAGATCAACACTGTGTCTTTAAGATAAGTAATACTAGAACACAATTAAATGCCCATAGTTGATGATTGATTCAGTAGAAGGAGGTTGAAGATGAATAAGAAAGGGACTAACAAAAGTTAAATATTTTTATTAGTCATTTATATTTCTTTTTTCTTCTGTTTTTCCATAGGAAATTTAGTACTTAGCTTATGAATTTATGCTAATTCTTTACAGAGTTAAAGATATAAAACTTATTCTATTTGTCATAAATAAATTCTTCAATTTGTTGTTTGTCTTTTAATTTTATGGTGATAATTTTTACATGAACACAATTTAAAATTTTATAAAATATATAATTTTAAAAATATATAATTTCTTCTATAACTCTTATGTTTAAAAACTCCTTCCCTGCTCTGTGATCTGAAGCTTAATCGCTCATCTCTTTTGCTACTTTTCTTTGTTTTGTTTTCTTTCCTTCTATAATTTTTTGGTATGAGATGATGATATGCATATTTAATAATAATAATAACGGTTCATCATTTATACCACTATTATTTCTTTAAACTCTATTTCCCCCAAAGATGTGTGCTACCCATTCGTCACATGCTAAATTATAACTCGGTAACAGTCTATTTCTGAGCTATATTGTTCCATTCATCTATTCATTTGTTTTTTGCCAATTAAAATTGTTTAATAAAAGTACATTTCAGTATTTTATAGGGCAAGTCTCTCATGATTGCTCATCATTTTAAAAAATATTTTTCACCATTTTTGCTCATTTAATTTTCCATAGGCATTTTAGATTTATTTTTCAAGAAAAACATCACATTATAGAATATAGTAGAATTATTACTTTTTATGATTTTAAAAATACATTGAGTCACGTACTACTTAAGGAAACTACCCTTGACGCTCTGCAAGAGCCCCTCCTGGAAGAGTCGTAAGAAATTTCCTCATAGGGACGCTCCATTCAGCAGCCCAGGAGGAGCAGGAAGCAGCTACAAGGGGCGGAGAAATGCGTGAAGACAGCCAGAGCTCATGCAATGAGAAACCCGGCTTCCTTCAACGAAGGGCCAAACCATTTAATCACTCAAGGTTCACTTGAATATGAATCAGACAAAAAACAAATTTGTCTTTGAAACCCCCCAACACAGAGGAGTAGGGTAAAGGTTACAGAAGAGCAGATAAGTAACATCTTCTGAACAGCTTCATCCAAGTGTATCAGATCCATCATTGCTCATTAAGAGTCCAACTCTTGGGAGAATTTGTTTCTTTTCCCCTGAAGGTTGGGTAAGTTTCATTCTAGGACCTGCCTCTAATTTAGCTCATACCACACAAGTGGCATGCAGAGTTTCTGTTTTCATAACTTCGGAAATACGACACAATTGTAATTGTATTGCAATGCAATTCTTCGCAGTGACCCATTTCGTAACACAGGTCAAACTTGTTCTTTTCTGGGTTCCTTGACCTGGAATACATTCCCAAGTCATGGAATTCTCAATGTGTGGCATGGAGTGAGGTTAGGATTAAGATACCCCAAATTAGTCCTCGATTTAGTAAAATAATTAATGCATCTTCGAAGGACATGATGTTTAACAAAGGAAATTAGCTGCAGTATTCTTTGCCCAATGGCCAATCATTTCGGTCTCACTAAACCCAAATCCAAGGCGTCAATGAAAGCTGCAACTCACCTAAGTTATGTTTTTTTAGTCTCTAAACTCCTCCTCTGACTTTTTATTATTTAAAATACTCTTCATAAATGCTTTATATTTTAATAACACTTTAACATCAGCTACTTAAATTTTGGACTAGTAATCACCCTGTGGGTCAGGTATCTGATGAATTTCAATAATACTAAATTTAGCTTCTGGCTGTGACTTCATCAGGATTATTTTAAATTTTTTTTAAAAATCTATTTTTAGATACTCTAGTAAATTTAAAGTGGATTACTCACCAATTTTTAAAATATTGAAATATTTAAACCAGCTCAAACATGAAATTATTTTAAGTTGAATATTTTTAAATACTTAGGCCAACAATAATAGAAATTCTACAGAACGGTTTATTCTAATGACAAAATTATTTTCTAGAAGATGTAGTAATTGTTTCCATTTTCTAGCATACTATTTATGTTTATTCAAAAAAATTAGTAGCAGGAAAATTTGAAGCACAAAGCTGCATGGTAGAGATATAGAATTTTCAACAACTTTCTGTAACAACTCAGAAAAATCATATTGACATTTTGATAAAGAACAGCAGAGGATGCTGTGACTTTGGTGATGGTGCCCAGTCTCAGTCCAGAGCTGGATTTTTACCCATTCTTCCTGGTCTAACCCCAATCGACCCAAATCCCAAAGTGAAAGAATATGTTAAACCCCATTTTTCTGATGTAATCTAAAAAATAGGAATATGACTAAAACCCAAGCAAAGCTCACCTATACCTTAATCTACAATTATCTGCTAATATTATGTGCATGAGAGCAACTAAAAATTTACTTAATTTAAAACATTCTATTCTTATAACTCTTATTTTATGATCAAATAAGTGGTGACTGAGAAATAAAAATGAATCCAGAATGTATTGCTGAATGTAATGAAATATGTCATCACATTAAATGACTCTTCTCATAAACATTTGTACATGAAAATTCAATTTCCAATTTTACAGTAAACTTCTGTATGCACACATTTTAAAAAGTAACGGTATTCAAAGCACTTTGTTGTGGAGAGAGAATGCTCAAAACCACAGAGTAAGCGAATGTCAAATGTATAGACATAAACCAGGTTTTCTAATTCTGAGTTTCCTGCCCCACAGATGTTATGGAAAAAAAAAATACTTTATCACTGATAATTAGTCTGCTGCAGAATCAAGGCTAATTGTTTACTTGCACCAACTGTCGTGTGAACTGGCTGACATCTGAGATACACAACTCAAAACCACGCCAGGGAAAACAGAGCGAATCGGATCTTTGGCACACGCAGCTTTCCATGAATGTACCTGAAGCGGGATCCTCAATCTATACCATCCCTTCCCATTTCCTTTCATCCCATAAGCGTATTCAGGAGGCCTCAGTGTCTCTGAACACCTGATACGCATACTAATACACATGACAATTTGTAATCAGACTCCATAGTAGTGGACTGTCTTGGGCAAGTGAGTTCTGAATCAGCCACGAGGACTATATCTCCATAGATAAGGGAAAAGTATCACAATCTTATTTCAGAGGGAAATTCCAAGGATATTTTGGCATTGTGCACGAAAGCAAAGAAGATCACTGCAGTAGAATTAACTTTAATAAATTTGCCCAGTCACGTCCTTCGCCTAATGGTCTTTTCCTCCCCCAGTCAGTAGACTCATTCATCCACTCATAGACTAAACAAACTTCCATTACGAGCCTAGTCAGTGCCAGAACTGACGCCGTAGAGTAGGGATACTGTGGAGAAGATGACACAGTTCCTGCCCTCCACGGGCCCATAGAAGTACCACATGTGATGCTGTTTGGACAACCTGAAAACAGAGGTCACTGAGCACCAAAGGGACCAGGAACTGTTTCCCCCAGAAATGTAGACCTGAAAGACAGGCCGGCATTGGTAGTGGAGAGATGGCCAGAGCGGTACCTGCCGATTAGGGGACAGCCCTTTCAGTCACCAAGGGAGCTCATGGTCAATGTCAGAAAGGAAAAATGAATAGGAGGAAAGAGAGGAAAAGGAAAACTAAGAGAATAAAAATGCAAGGAGAATTTTTTTAAAAATTTAATTTTGGAAGGAAAAACAAAAAACTCCAGGGAGGCATGTGTGCTTTTAGTCAAGTTACCACGTCATGTTTCTGTGTGAAAGAAAGTAGATATTGTTTCCCAAACATCAATTTTAGGAAGCAAGAGTCAGAAATGCTCATATTACTTGGAACACCATTTTTCAAACTGCAGGTTACAAACCACTTGGGGGAATAAAATAAATGTAGTAGATAGACACCAGCATTTTTTTAAAAAATTAAATACAGTAAAATATAGGATAGGATGGGATAGATCAGAACAGTGGAATAAAATAGGATGGATCGTAAAGCCTACCCTACTCGTAGGTACTATTGAGGGTGTGCGCCCATGTGTATGACCAAGTATAATGTTTGGGGGATCATGGTTGAAATCACTTGATAGTAGCCACTGAGCAAGAAATGGGTTCACATTTAGGGATGATTCCACTCAAGTCTTGACCTTCCTTTGAAATTCTTCTTAAATATTTAGAGCTTCATATTAAAACTCTTGGATCCCAGCCACACAGCAAAGTTCTTTCTCTGTGCCCTTTAGTGCACTTGGACTCTGAGGATGCCTATAAGAGGTGGGCTTTCTGCCAAAGCAGGGAATGAAAGGCTCATGGTGTTCATTCTTCTTGGTGAGAGGGGCAGGGGCTGAAGGGAGTGTGTACGTTACATACTGTCACCAGGATTGCTGGGAGAGTCTTCTTTTAAGCTTTACACCAGAGAGCCGGATTATATAAGGGTCTGGGCATTGGAGGGGGCAGTCCCTAAAGAATTATTTCCTCATAATTGTGCCTGAAACATCTTTCTACAGTCAACTGCTACCTGTCCAGGAGCCAGACCAGAAGATTTGAAACTGGCTAATGATAGACACATCATTTTTATTTAGAACCAGCTTCTAGACACGGTTAGATTTCTGAGTGCTCTGGTGAGCATCCTTAAGAAAGGATTTCATGACTTCTTGCTTCACTTTGTATTAACTGATCTGTTCTAGACTGCAAAAATTTGGTCACTATAAAATTTAAGTCCTATGTGTCATTTTTCACCAGCTAGAAAGTGCACAAATATCTGGGGGGAAAGAGCTCATTGCCGGTGGTGGTGTCTGGCTCTGGGCACCATTGGTCAGTTGGGATAAGTCATGGTCATGATACTGTTAAAGGTTTCTGACTTTTTATATCTGTGAACATCTTAAAATCACACTGACCACGCCTTTGTTGTCTGCTACATAGGCCAAAGTTGGCAATGGCAGTGATACAGCATGGGGTCGGGGGAGGTGCTGAGAGAGAGGGAGACAGACAGACTGACACAGAGAGACAGAGACGGGGAGAGAGACAGAGAGAAGCCAGGTGCCACGAGAATGTGGCAATGTGACAGTAACACCAGGTATGAAGAAATGCTTACTGAAATACGAGGACAACACACCCTCCTGATGAAGCCACTTATAGTTAAGGGAGCAGATTAAGAATGAAGAAGCAATCAGGAAAGGTTTCCTTAGAAACTAAAACTTATCAGGAAGGTAAACTAGACTCAGGACTTTAAAAGGAGCTCTGCCATTATTTTGCTTAGCACAGTGCCCAGTGCTGTGTCAAATGACAGATTAAGCAATGCATTGTGAAGCTTACAGAATGTATTTCATCAGGAACTTCCAAGAGCAGAGGTTGGCAAACTTTTTCTGTAAAGAGGTAGATAGTAAATATTTTTAGCTTTGTGGGCCATATTGTCATCTGTCGCAACTCAGTTTTTTGGTAGTGGCATGAAAGCAGACATAGGAAATAAGTAAACAGATATGGCTGTGTTCCAATAAACCTTTAGTTACAAAATCAGGTGGCCAGCCAGAGCTAGACTGAGAGCCAGCGTTTGCCAGCGCCTACCCTAAAGTCTTAAATGGCGCTCTGAAAGTCAGACATGGGCTAAAGGATCTGTAAACTACACAGTCAAATATCGAAAGAACTATACCTGATTTTACAACTTAACACTATTGCACCAGCTAAGTCTAGCAAAAAATAATAGTAAATTAGCATCTCTCTTGACCCTCACAAGCATTGATATTATTAGTACTATTTAGTTTATTATTATTCCCATTTCATAATTGAGAATTGAGATCTCAAGACATTCAATTGCTTTTCCAGGGATATACATTTTATAATGGCAGGAACAGAATTTTATACACAATCTTTGATTTTATAATAATCAGAAAATCCAAAATCTAAATTTTCTTTTTATGCTGACTAAATTTCCTGGACAAGGAAGATGAACCTTCTGTGTTACTATTTCTTAACATGGAATAGACACTTTCAAAATGATGATGATGGTTAATATGGGAAAAGGTAGAGAATTTGAGGGAAGGAAGGCTTTTAATTCACTCTACTGCCTGCTACAAAGAAATTAAAGTCATTATAGGTTTTTCTATTTCCTCACATAACAGACACACACATGCACACACACACACACACACACACACACACATCCACGGTCCACCCAAGGACCCTGAAAACAACCAGCAAAACACAGAAAACAGGACAGGAGCCTGGGAGGAAGCCAACGTGTGCCAGGCCTGCCGCCCCAGATGACTATTGCTGCTTTCCAATCTCACGGGGTCTTCTGCACCAGCTCCTCAAAATAAGTCAAGCATGAAGGTGGGAACCCCCACTTACCCGCCACCCTGATTTCTACCAGGACGGAGCGGAGACCTGGATCCACTACGTCAGATGAGAGTGACTGGCTGCACGACTTTAGGAGACCTTTAACAAGAGACTGGGTTGGGTTATTGTTACACCGCAGTGTCCTCACTAGATCCTTCTGCTGGATGCTGCAGGCGAGTCTGGGGATAAACCACTCACGAACTGGCACTCGGTGTCCCGTGGACAAAAATGACAAGCCCTCCCCCCCTAAAAAAAAGAAATGACAAGTCCCTGTATGATATACAGCAAAACTCGTTCCATATCAGTTTGCCCAAACATTTCACACACACACCGTGCAATGATTTCATGGTACCTGGTATGTGATTAAGTTCACAATTTCAGACCAAAACAGGTAACAACATATAGGAGAAAATATTTCTGGCCTTTACTTTGTATCCCCCAAGGCAAGTTCTTGTTACATAACATCCGAGCATTGAGGCAAAGCATCTACTTTTAAACTTCAAAGGCTCATGTGTAAAACTAAACATATATGTGCATGTGTGTGTAAACCCTAAATATGTATATATTTATATTAGATTATATTAGATATGATATATCCATTTACATATCAAAGAACATTGTTACTATTTGTTTCCACCTTGTATGATAGGTAATAACATATTGGTAAGTCATTATAATGACCTTATATAGCAAACTTTATATTGATGAAATGATCCAATTCTTGCCAATAGTTGAATAGGGATTTTAAAAGTTCTTCAAATTGTAGATCTGTTCAGCATAGCTTGAACAGATCTAGCTAGCTCCCTAGCTCACCTTTAAAATGATGCTTTTGCAACCTAACCCCCAAACTCCAGTGTCTGCCATTAGAACAAGCTAATCACATAACAAGACGACCAGTAGAAAGGCACTAGTATTATTTTTGTTTTTATCTTTCATTTTGTCCCTATTCATGCCTCTTGCAACCCCAAAATCACTCTTGGCTTCTCACAGGAAAGGAAAAATTGAAAAACAAGGGGGAAATGAGACAAAAAGAAACAGCAAAATATGTTTTTCACCACTTCAGAAGAATTAGGGAAAAATATTAAATACTATGGCCTGAAATACCTCCTCATTTTAACACCTCAGTTTAAACGTTGCTGGGCACGAGAAAACTATTAAGACATGTTCCTCGCCCCTCCCCCAAAAGTCGGTGCTCTAGAAGCAAATTTGCAAATTAGACTGCAGTGTGAGAACAGTGACGGCAGACGTGTTTGTAAAGTGCTCTGGAGAGGCGAAAGGGTTACAGAGGCTTCTGCGTGGACGAGATAGTCAAACTGCACCTGGCGGAGAAAAGGCCGGAAGCTGGCGAGGGCGCCACTGGGCGGAGGGACCCGCCGCCGCCTCGCTGGCGTTTTCCCTGCGCTCCTCTAGGGGAAACCCTCAGACTGGAGCTTGTGT
>NW_012147830.1:1347325-1350202 GCF_000956105.1 Propithecus coquereli | reverse complement strand
GTCTGTTCTAACTGCCACAGATGTGAGGGCCTCACAAATATAAATAGTCCTTTTCCTGTCCATGAACAGCCCACACTCTCGCTGGTTTTTATTGAGTGCAAGAATACCAGCAGAGATGTCAAGGGCATAAATGGTTGCACAAGGAGACAATTATAGGACAGAGGTATTCTAAAGCTCAGCTGTATCTGGCTTTGGATTTGTTGGAGATCCCCTGTTTCTGAATCATTCTACCAAGTACTCAAAAGTGCCTGATATTACTAAAATAATTTTTTTAAAAAACCTCAAGCCTCTCACAATTGTTGCTAAAGTTACCAAATATCATTGACAAAAATGTAAATGTAATCAACAAGGACTGGCTAACACCTAGCAGACCTTTTTGGAAACTATTATCGCCACTTTTTATTATGGCTTTTCGACCTGGGGATTGGCATGTAACTTGTCAACAAGGTTTTAGATAATTTGTTATTTAAAAAAAAGTAAAAACTAGCTTATAAATATCAATGGATGAATTCATCCATTCACTCACATGTATTTATTCAGTACGGCTGTGACGCCCAGGGATGGAAAGCCCAGACACAGGTATTACATACAGTCAGTGTGCAAGTTATCTTTTATAAGCTTCTGGGTTGGTAGTTTATATTCAGCAATTGGTAGGCATTTTTATCCTAAGGAAAGGAAGATGAATGCTCAAGATTTGCAGCACCTCGGGCACCAGGAGCTGTCCATCGTCATCTTAGGGGGTCTGAGCACACTTAGCCTAGAACGACCCAGCCAGCATGCAGTCAGAATGTCACTCACCTCCTCTCCCTGCGATTCTGCGGCCTTCAGTGCTGGGCTTCAGTTCCTCCTGCCTCCTCCCTCCTAAGACTCCTCACTCCTCCCAGTACACCTCTACCAAGGTTCAGGGAAGATTCCCCAGACTTCCCATTGGCTCAGCTCCCAAGGGAGAGGTTGGTGACAGCAGCAGCAGCAGTGACAGCAATGAATGAGGAGTCCCTCCCCTTCCCAGACAGCACAAAGAGAAAAAAAAACATGGAGGGGACACCAAGAAAAGGCTTCAAATGGGCTTTCCTGTCCAGCTCAGAAGACAAGGCTACCTCTCCTTGCTCAGCGGGAGGCAGAGAGGAGTGCCATGGTGTCCTGTTGTTCATTCTTCCACTGATCATGAGGAAGTAAACCCAACAAACCAGAAAAGCAAAAAACTCTAAAGACTCACCTTTCACATTCCCATCTAAACTGTGTGTACATGGTCATGGAGCAAGTTATAGGCTAAGAGTCAGGAATCAGAGCCCGCAGATCCAAAAACAGGGAGGGGATGGACACAGGAGTGAGCCAGAGCCAAGAGGGGACAAGTGCAAGGTATAGAGTTTAGAAGATCCAGTCCTCTGCCCAGCACTAAGTTTGGATGCCTGGGTTTTGTCTATTTCCAGAGCAGTCATTATCTAGGGTTCAAATGGTGTCCCTGAAAGATGAAGTGACTCAAGTCCTAGATTTCATGATAAGCTTGCAACATATGGATGGTTTTTACCAATAACAAGTGGCAATGCACAGCTCTGGGGAACACTGACAGCCCCCACACACAGCAGAGACCATGTATTCTGAGCCGAACATCAGGATGCACCTTCCAGAAAGTGTGCTTCGGGATGCAGAACACATGAGATGCGGTGTAGTGGCTAAAGCTTTGGAACCACATGAATCTGGCTTCAAATTCCAGCTCCTCACCTTGTACCTGCGCAACCTGCAACAAGGTACTCAGCCTCTCTGTGTCTCACTTTACTCATTTGAAAAATGGGGAGAATTTTCATAACTTTATATAATATGGTTGAGAGGGCTATACGTAATATGTATAGTACTTAGTACAGAGTAAGCACTTAATAAATATATTATAGCTATAGCTGTATATTATAGCTATAATAACAGGGTGAGACAGTCCAGGAAAATCTGGGATGTATGAGTACTCCTCCTATCTATATATTATCTATTACTCAAGGGCCACCTTAAGTCTCACCATTTCCATTGTCTTCCATATTACCATGAGCCTATTTGATTTCTTTATTTCTTGATAATATTCTTTTATCATGTGACTTTACTAGTTTTTCTATTTATATCTAACTTTATATCATCACTTGTAAGTCACTCCTACAAAATCTTTTCCTGAGCACAGAAACAAAGCCATGTTGTTTTAAAATCCCCACTGTATTAAACACACTATAAGAAACCTGGCAAGCACTTTATAAGTATCTACTTAATTAATTGTATTCCAGGTACTATTTTGGAGTAGCTATGACTATAAACATCCTTCACGAACACCTGGACAGTTCCTGCATTATCTTTCAGAAAAAGACCTTTTATTTTTTAATTGCACCATCATCTGTATAGAAAATGAAAATCTTATCTACCTTGTAAAAATATTGTCATTATACCTTTGATGTTAAATACAGTCATGGTCCTGTGAGTATGGAGATGTAGTGTCTATATGCTAAAATAATGAGACATCCTTGCTCGTGATAAATAACCAGCATCACTAATTTATGGAACCATTTCTATTCTTTATTTCCATTTATATTGATTCGGGATACTCACTCTTCATCTTACCAGATACCCTGGTTCAGGGGTTGTCAAGTTAAAAAGGGTAAGAATGGTAACAAAGATTGCAAGTCTCCTTCTTTACAGAAATAACACCCTCCACAACACACACACACACACACACACACACACACACACGCACACACACATACACACACACACACACACACACCCTATGGGTGCAGAAAAATCAGACTTGTTGCCAAGATTGGACTTAGGAAATAAGAAAACATGGACCCCGTTTCCTCATCCCCTCTCATTCAAAAGCCCACTGCCCTTTAAATCTCCATT
>NW_012147830.1:1343949-1344360 GCF_000956105.1 Propithecus coquereli | reverse complement strand
GGAACAAATCTTTCAGCTTTTTGGAGTTTTTTCCAGCTCCAGAACCATCTAACTGCACTTGCCTAGGATATCCTTAGCTGGAACCACCCAGCCAAGCCCTTCACAAAAAACATGAGAGATAATGAAATGAATGTTGTTGTTTTAGGCCACTAAATTTGGGGGTAATTTGATATGCAGCAATAGTAACTGCAACGAGACCTGAGTTTTGATTCTGGCTCTTCCATTTACTGTGTGTCACCAGGTAAATTGCTTAATCTCTCTCGGAGCCTGTATTTTCTAAACTTGAAAATGGAGTTGATTGTATCACCTACCCCCTTGGGTTGTTTTGCAGAACAAATGACTATAAAACACTTAGCACAAGCCAGGCACAGAGTAAGACTTCAATAAATATTGACTAATATTATTATTAAT
>NW_012147830.1:1329504-1342574 GCF_000956105.1 Propithecus coquereli | reverse complement strand
CTGGATTTAAGAGAAAGAAAAGCACTCAGAGAGAGTGAGGTGCTTGCCACTGGGAGAGATTGACATCTCTTAGGCAACTGGATGTTTGCTGGAATATAGAAATCTTGAGCCTTGTGAAATAAAGAGATCAGAGCTAAGTCAAAGAGGATCTCCCAGCACAAAGGCTAGAGGGTACTATCAGACACAGAAGCTAAGACAGAGAGAGAGAGAGTATGTGTGTCTGTATGGTGGGTGAGAATGCATAAGTTTGCAAAAGTCAAAGGTTCTATCACCCAAGCTAGGGAAAACTTATCCACAGTGATGGAGCTTATTGCTGTAGTAAGCAATGCAGCAATACATCTACAGTCTATAAACTAGTGTCATTTAGCTCAAAAGGTTTAGAGACCACAGGATTGTAAGAGGAGCTATGGCAGAAGCAGAGTTAGAACTCAATTCTCTAAATTGCAAATGTAACCCCTTCTCCATCTTCCACAAATGTCCTGAGTATCATTAAAGCAATAGCATGAGGGCAGGACCTGAACTCTGAAGCTGGGCTGCCTGGCTCAAATCATGACTCTGCAACTAACACTATGACCTTAGGCAAATTACTGACACTCTCTAAGCCTCTGTCTTCTCATCTTTGACTGAAGATCGTAGCCATACATGTCACACACAGTTGTGGGACCAAATTGGTAAAATATTTAGCATGTGCCTGGCATGTGGTAATACTACTTCAGTAAATGTTAGCTCTTGTTGCTGTTGTCATTAAGGTCTCCCACAACTGTGGTCCCCAACCCCCAGGCCGTGGACTGCTACTGGTCTGTGGTCTGTTGGGAACTGGGCCGCACAGCAGGAGTTAAGCAGCAGGTGGGGTGGGCGGGCGAGTGACTAAAGCTTCATCTGTATTTACAGGAGCTCCCCATGGCTCGCATCACAGCCTGAGCTCTGCCTCCTGTCAGATCAGCAGTGGCTTTGGATTCTCATGGGAGGGTGAACCCTCCCGTAAACTGTGCGTGCGAGGGATCTAGGTTGCACGCTCCCTGTGAGAGTCTAACGCCTGATGAACTGAGCTGGAGCTGAGGTGGTGATGCTAGTGTTGGGGAGTGGCTTTTTTTTCCCACCCTGAATATGACCATATGGAAGCCCAATGAGCCTTTCTAGAACACAAATCTGATCAAGTCAGTTTCTTAAGAAGGGAGCCCTCTCTCCTTGTAATCATGTCCACTACGAGGACCCTGCCCATAACAATGTCCTCACAACACCCATTCCCCAATTGCCACCACTGTTCTAATGTCTGTCTGTCTTCTCTGCTGAAATGTAAGCTTGTGAAGACAAGGACTGAGGCTTTGTGTTACTCACTATAAGTCTCTATGACTTAACATGGTATCTGGACCTTACTAGGTGCTCAAGAAATGTTTGTTAAAGAAATGAATCAGGGTATCAATGAATAATGAAATGATAAGAATCTTTTAAAGTCATTTACTCCAGAGCAGTAAATCTGGTATTGGTTGGAGGTGTATGTTCCTTTTTTAATCTTGTTGAGGCCGGACTGGGTGCTTCATTGATTTGTGTTTTTTCTGTTGACATAAAGAAGAAGTCAGTGCCATCACTAGAAAGGATAAAAGGGGAAGCTTCCTCTATCTGGGAGACTAAGGTCTGAGAGAAAGAAGACAAAGGGCACTTTCAGGAAGAGAGTGACAGGAGTATGGGAGCAGAGTTGGGTGTCTGGTAGAGTGTCGGGGGGTGGCTGTTGCCAGGAGCACCGGGGTTTCATCCTTGCAGCCCTTTTCTACCGCCTTTGGTAACCAGTGGACAGCTGATAGGATGACCTCAGACCAGGGCACAGCATCCAGTCGTATTAAGTCAGGTGACCATATAATTTATCATCCAAATCAGGCCACTTTTGAGAGTGAAACGGGAAGCGATTGATCATTACACCAGGACAACAGGAGTACGCCAGGATCCAGGGTGGCATATGGGCATACAGTCCCCCCACTATCCAGACGTTCCCAAAGACAACATGTGGGGAAGGAGCTGGATTTCTCAAAAGTAGGAATTCAGAGTTTTTTCCCCAGAGAGTGGTCTCCGTTAAGCCTTCACTTCTGCCATTCCATCCTGCTCCTGAAAATTTCTGGGGAAAAAAAATTACAGATCTAGAAGAAGTAAAGAGAAAAAACTAGACTGGTTGGTAAGTACACACACAAATCTCTCACTGTACCACTGTCCAAATGGCATTTTTTTTCACTTTGTCTTTTAAATTTATAGCAAGTTAGCCTGGAGGAGCCACCCAAGCAGAGAGAATCTGTAAAGGCTGCCCTCTTTATGCACTATGTCCTTTCTATGTCACATAGGTGCCCTGTGACTCAGAATCTGGTTGGGTGCCACGGGGGAGACCACGCGTCCCAGCCCATTAAAGGTGTGGATGTGAATGCCATTAGTGCTGTTAGGCAGGCAGCTACTTCCTGAGTCACCGTGACTCGTAGGTAGCAAGCAGAGATCCAAGGGCTTGGTGTTTGTGCAATAAGAAGGGGGAAAAAAGGACCATTGATAATCTCAGAAGAACGTTTAAGCTCCAGTAGGAATAGAAACAATAGAAATAATACCCACGTATTATCTAAAAAAATCTGAGAAAAAAAATAAGCCTTTTCTTTTGTTTTCTGAAATCCAAGTCAGAGATCTTCCTCCCCACTTTCCTTCCAATTTCCTTTTACAAAAAGTAATGGTCTTCATATTTTTGGAGCAGTTTTAGGTTTACAGAAAAATAGAGAAGAGAGTACAGAGTTTCCATATCCCCCTTGGCCCCCCCCAGTTTCCCCTATTATTAACATCTTGCATTAGTGTGATACATTTGTTATAACTCATAAGCCAATATTATTAGTTTTACTATTTAATTAATTAAATACATTATTAACTAAATTCCCTAGTTTATATTAGGGTGCAATCTTTGTGCTGTATATTCTATGGATTTTGCCAAATATACCGTGGCATGTATCCTCCGTTACAGTGTCATACGGAATAGTTTCACTATCTTAAAAATCCTCCGTGCTCCACTTTTCATCCTCTCCTTCTTCTCACCAGTCCTGAGCTTTTTACTGTCTCCATAGTTTTGCCTCTCCCAGAACGTTACGAGGTGGTACCATACAGTATGCAGCCTTTCACACTGGCTTGTTTTACTTAGTAATATGCATTTAAGTTTCCTTATGTCTTTTCATGGCTTGATAGTTCATTTGTTTTTACTGCTGAATACTATTCCATTGCATGATTGTGCCACAGGTTTTTTATTCATTCACCTATTGAAGGACATCTTGGTCACTCCCAGTTTTGGGCAATAAAATGAATAAATCTGCTATAAACATTTGTGTGCAGGCTTTTGTGTAGACATATTTTCAGCTCATTTAGGTAAATACTAAGGACTGCAATTGTTGGATTGTATGGTAACAGTATGTTTAGTTTTGAAAGACACTGCCAAACTGTCTTCCAAAATGCTATTTTCTATTCCCAGTGGCAATGAGTGAGAGCCTCTGTTGCTCCACATCCTCACCAGCATTTGGTGTGGTCAGTGTTTTGGATTTTAGTTATTCTAACAGGTGTGTGCTCAGACCTCCAAGAGAGTTCAGGGAGAAAACATTCACCCAGACAGCCCAGACAAGGCAGTGTATGTATTATGGCCACTATTATCTGATTATTGCCCCATATTACCCTGAGTAGAAAACAAGGAGGCTTTCTTTAAAATAAAATCTTCCGATTGATTTCTGTCTTTTGCTGTTCTGAACTTTTACTCACTGCATTATTTAAAAAGGAGAAGAAAAGGAGGGAGGAGGAGGAAGATGAAGAGGAGGAGGAGGAAGAAGAGAAATGTGTTATTCAATTTAGTACCTAACAAGGCTTTGGCCAAAAATTCCACTAAAATGTTCGCCAAATTAGACTTCACTGTATTCAAAGTCTCCTCTTTAAAGCTGCAGTATATTGCAAGTCTTCAAACAGCTTAAGGCATTTCATGCATTTATTTTAGTCAATACAGAATTTTGAACTAAAATTCACCATGTTGTATCTACACATGCAAGGAAAATTATAATATTTAAAAATCCAACCAAAGTTGAAGCCCTTAAGCTGTTTTTCTGAAGGCAGAGCAGTCAGGTCACTTATTCAAGATCTCATTGATATATCCAAGTCAAGAAAATCCAATTCTTTAAAATATTACTTATTGACTTGATCATGTCACCCGGACAGCACTCAAATGAGGCTCCAAAGGTAAAAAAGCTAGAAAAACTTTTGTGTAAATGTACCTTCTTCCGTGATTACCATAGCCTTAGGTTCGCCAATTCATGAAATAAGTTGGGAGAGATCCCAGACCTATTTTGCAGATGAGCAAACCAAGGCACAGAGGTGTGTGAGGTGTGAACGGTTTTTTGGCCACGGGGTAGTCACGGGTTTGCCCCTGCACCTCCTCTGTCACCCTGAGCCTTGCTCGACCCCAGCTGTTTATGGAGAGGCGAGCTTGCCGCAGAAGAGAATCACGTTGCTGTGACCGTGCCTTATAAAGAACAGGAAGGGGCGATTCGCCATGAACTGAGCCCGGATGGGGAGTCTTTTTACAGCGATGCTGTCCCCAGCGGCGGCCGCTGCCTCGGTGCCCTCTTCGCTGACATCCAAGTGTGACTTGTGGATGACCTTGGATAAATACAGGCCCTTGGCTGGTGACATTCCAGAAAGATCAGCTTTGACCTGGTCGAAGATATCTGTCATCCCTAAGGATTTTAGCAGGGAATTTAGCTCATACTTGATTTCAAGTTTGAATCGCGGGAGATGCACTTCGACTTCTCTTTCTATCATGTTGGAAGAGCTGGTCCACCAGCGAAACGTTCTCACGTTCAGCTGCTTTTCTACCTAAGAGACAAAACGCAGACGAGCCCATGTGAGCCGAGCACACGCGCTCTGCATTCAGTGCTGTTTGTTTTTATAATTCTCGGCGGGAGCGGTTTAATTTCATCGCTTTGTTTTCCACCTTTAAAATGTCCTATTTATGTGGGGGGAAGAAAAGTCTTGCCTTTAGCCCCATCTTGCCTTTTCTGTTGTCTACTCCCCATCTAAATTTCATGATTAAACTTGTCAAATGTACATCCCACGGCCTTCTGCCTTGATTCCCTCAGCGCCTGGGCTCCGCCTACCCCTCTCCCCCTATTGCCTCTGAAGTCATGGCGTTCCTGTTTCCTGGATGAACTCAATCCTTTCTTCTTGGTTCTCAGACCTGAAACATTTAACAGCACCCTCCTTTATGAACCGGGTGCTCATCTGGCGTCTTCGACCCGGGGTCGCCTTGCTCCACTCTGCCGGTGCTCCCTCGTCCTCCTGCGCCCGTCTCCTCCCCTGTCTCCTGAGCTCCTGAAGCTGAACTCTGCGCGCTCAACTCCCCCGACGCCCCTGCGCCTGCGCCTGCGCCTGCGCGTCAGCTCCCACATCCGTGCGCAGGTTCCCCAAAGCAGCTTCAGAACGCTGCCTTCTCATTCTCCATCCAGTTTCACCATTTTTTTTATAAACCGGCCAAACGTCTCCCCTTGGGCATGGCATTGGAACCCTCCCCCACCCCTCCCCCACAGCTTCAAACCGCCACGCTACATCACATCCCATCGTTCCAGTCCAAGAATTTAAAACTTTTCTTCAACATCTTCTCACCGCCCTGACAACATAAAATCAGTCATAAAGTAAAGGTGGTTTTTCTTGCAAAGTATCTTTTCCTTCTGTCCTTTTGTGCCCTAATTTCAGTTACCATGACTTCATGACACAGGCTCACTTCTCGGAGTCGCAGGGTCCCCACACTTCATCTATTCATCTTCTACTCATCTGGTGAGGATGGCATCAAAATTGCTCTACTAGGGGTCCCTTCCTGATTTCCTCATTTTAATTTATACCCTCCCTACTTCCACAGGACTTTCTGCAGAGGCTAAACCACTTCCAAATGCCGTATGCCTCCAGATATCTTCCATGCCAGTCAACCACAGGCCCCCGGGGCCTGATTCCCTCTGAATTGGCCACACCTGTAAGCACACTTGTTCTCGTGGCCACGGCTGTACCTCTCTCATTACAGCTCCCTCCCGACGGGCACCCCTCTCATTTCTTAATCCAAATGCATACATCCCGGCCCAGCTCTTCCATGAAGCCTTCCCTACACATCCTCTTGCCCATCCGTGTCATGTTGTTTTTACCTCAAGCCAGTACTCCCTGACTTAGAAATCCTTGACTGTGTTGACTTCTGTTGGCTTCCAGAAGTGCAGCTGTTCTCCTAAGAAACCATTTGTCATTCTAGCAGAGTATCGAAGGATCCCAGTTAGGTGGGGGAGGTGGCACAGTCACTCCACAGGCTCACCTACTCTGTGTTAGAAAGCTTTGGCTGCAGCCGGGGGGTGGAGGGGGTTGGATCCAAACTCCAGCCACCACCATGATCTCTTCTTAATGGTGGTTGTGCTCACTTCCTCACAAAACCAGGATGTTAAAAATGGCTAGTCTATGGAAGTAAGTTACAATTGGATCATAAATCCTGCCCTGAGAGTAAGATGGCTTAATCAGATTTCTGAGGAACCAGGAACCCAGCCAGCATTATAATTTCATGACTATAGAAAGATGTCTCCCAATTATCAAATGACCAATATGTGTGTGTATTTGTACCAGCTGGCACTTCTACCTCCATGTGCTTTTTTTCATGTAAGAATAGCTTGTCCTCCCTAAATACATTGTCCTGAAGGGCATGGACCATGTGCCTCCCACCCTTTTTTTCACTTTCACAGCTAAGGGCGATACAGCTAAGCCTAGATTGTGAATCACTGACTGATGCATTAACATCATGGGATACAGTGTGTGTGTGTGTGTGTGTGTGTGTGTGTGGCATGCACGCGCACGTGCATACATGCTTTAGCTGCATGCTAGCATTTTTGTAACTTTACCTGTTCTAGATTAGTTGTGCCTTCTGGAAGCAGGATAATCATGTTTAGTTTTTTGTTAACATAGGGTAGCTCCAGAACTTGCATCTTTGGCTCCTTTATGAAGGCCAATTTAAATGTTCCAGTTTGATACATCATTTCCACAATTACGCTTTTACCCTATTTAAGAAAAAAGATTCTAAGTAGGTAGTAAAGTTACATATGTGAGTGTATACAAGGTCTGTCTGGAAAGTAACCAGCCATGTAATGTTAAAATGTATATTAACAATGGCTGAATACTTTCTAGACAGACCTCCTATGTACGTATACTGATTTTCTTGTATAACATGAATATTTGCATTAACACTCTAAAGACATGAGTAAACTAGAAACTACAAAGTATATCCTTTATTGCTTTCCTTTGCAAAAGTTATCATATTTTTTATTTAAAAATAAGGCATATTTAGAAACTGAATAGTTTTAATGATATATATAGTTAACTTAGGTCTACCAAAAACAAAGTCAAGGTTTCTAGCTAAAATGATTTATGTGGTAAAATGATATTATTAGATCATTTTTCTAATCTAATTAGACACTCTCGAGAGAAAAATAACACATAGTTTTATTATACTGTTAGAGAAAATAACCCCAGTATATATGGAAAGAATGCACAGACAGAACATTAGGAAAAAAATAGGTTTTCTTCTCTGCCACGGAATCTTGGTGTCCAAAGGCTCCAGTTAGGTGCCCTGTGAAAAAGCTTACTGTCACTGAATAGGGGAAAAGTGAAAATTCATAGAAAACACAATTAAAGGAACTGACGTAAACCTAGACTAGTATATCTTTTTAAATTGTCCTTAAATGATTGTTGCATTATCCAAAATTTGTCATCAGTCTGTAAATGAAATACTCACCTCACTTAGCTGAAAAGGGGTTTTAACCGTCTCTCTTTCCTGAAATTTATTTTGCCATTGTCCTTTGAAATATATGGCATTCACCAGGACCATTACAGAGGAAGGGTCAATTGTGCCCTTTCCAAAGAGGTCTTTGACTTTTCCTTGTATTAAAAAAAAAAAAAAAGATAATCGTATCTGGATTTAAACTTACTGAAATACAGAGTTGAGTAGTCACAAGCAATTTGGAGCCATTTCTTTCTTAAGACTAATTGTGAATTCGAGATGCCAGAAGAACTCCTTTATCTCCTGGCCACAGAGACTTCCTTACCAAATGAAGTTTATTTCAAAGAATATTGAATACTTTGTTAATTCTAATTAGAAGATGGCATCCAGGGAGTTGCTAGCATATTAGCGGTGGATCAACTTGTCTTGTACCTACTTATGTCCAATGTTTCTTATACATTGCTGATTATTTAGAAAAATTTTTAATAATTTTTTGTGGCTTACCTTTAGTATGTATCAGGCTTTATACTTACCAGGACCGTACTACATGCAAATACATTAAGTATTTTAAAAGATTTACTAATTTTTTCAATGCACTAGAGTTAGTAAATCACAAATACACAACAGCACTTGAAGTAAACACATATCTGAGAATCAAGATTTATAAAAATGGCTTTTCCTTTTTGCAGCCATTGCCAAAGTGGTAGCAGCCAAAATAAAGTTGAATCCTTTTTTGACTTCTGACCAAAGCAAAAACCACAAAAGGCATTTCGATGCACCTTCCCACATTCGCAGGAAGGTTATGTCTTCCCCTCTTTCCAAAGAGCTAAGACAGAAGTACAATGTTCAATTCATGCCCATCCAAAAGGATGATGAAGTTCAGGTTGCGCAACGACACTACCAAGGTCAGCAGATTGGCAAAGTAGTACAGATTTAAGGAAGAAAGATGTCATCTACGTTGAACAAGTGCAGCAGGAAAAGTCAAATGGCACAACTGTCCCTGTGGGCACTCCAGCAAGATGGTTATCACTAGGCTAAAACTGGACAAAGACCACAGAAAGATCCCTCAACAGAAAGCCAAATCTTGCCACGTAGGAAAGCAGAAGGGCAAATACAAGGACAGAACAATTGAGGAGATGCAGGAGTAATCTTATGTACAAATTTCATTAAAAACTTCTAAAATGAAAAAAGATTTATAAAAATATACCATAAATTTTTTGCTTTGTAAATATACTAATCAAAATTGAACACTCAGCCTTCTTGATGCATTTTGGCATATTGCAATTTACAAAACCAGTTTGGAATATAATTCGTCATACCATATGAATCGTAGGGACAGTTGTAATATCAGATTCTAAGCTTGATAAAGGTTTTAACTTTCATTGAACTTCCTGGGCCTAACACAATCCTAGCATGTGATAACAATATCTAAACTTAGGTGCTCAATATATATTTTTGGAGGAATGGATAAATAAATACATAAATGAATGATGATTCTGATGCTCATTGAAGTTGGAAAAAAGAGAAAAAAGGAAAAAAGAAAAAAAGAATGATGAAATAACAGATGTGATAATAGTGTAATGGTTGTATTTTTTAAAAGTCTATACTTTTGAGAGAAACAAACTGAAATATGAATAGGAAAAATGATAGGGTATCTGGGATTCGCTCCAAAATAATCTGAAATCAGTGGTGGGAAAGGGTGAGAGTACAAATGAGTAAGACTGGACATTAGTGGTAAATGTTGCAGTTGAGTGATGAATAAATAAGATTTTATTATATATTCTCTCTACTTTTGTATATCCTTAATTTTTAACTTAACTAAATGTTTTTAAATAAAGAAAGGAACATATCTTTGGTAGCAAATATTTAATGCACCATTTTAAAAAGGAAATATTTAACAATACATATGTTTTTTAAATTGTAAAATGTAGACTTAAATTTAATTGCAGAACATACCATAACACTTCTATAAAGTATTAAATGGTGTTCATTCTCAGAGTCAATTTGCATAGATTATTCAAGACAAATGATTATAAGGGCTAATCTAAAATATGGCCCCATTTCCTTCATTGTTGATCTGCCTATGTCAGGTGTTAGACTTCCTTGTTAGCACATTGACTCAGGGAGCTTATCATCAAAACACATATAAAGTTTGAGGACACATATGTGACTTATCCTTACCATTAGTTTTATCTTCAACCCAAGCATTAATAGTTTTCCTTGTTTCCTCTGTAGACTGTTCAAAATCAACAGTTTGCAACCTGGCTTGATACAGTTTCTCAGAACAACTTAAATATTGCTGTAAAAAAGAAAAAAAAACAACTCAAAAATAGTGTAAGGAAAACAAAAACCTACAGCTCAATGTCCTCTAACATCCTAACACAGAGACAAAAGCAGCTCATATATATTAATACAAGACTGAAAGGGAATAGAATTCATATGTACTTATTTTTAATAAAACAAATAAATTTAACAAAATCCAAAACCTTTCCAAAAGGAGTGTTCAGAAATGTTTGGTTGTTACTTCTGTTATGTCATTGGCTTTCTTAGATCTAGAACATTCAAAACAAAATGACAAATATTTCATAGCAATACACTGAGTGCCTTTTCACTCGACCCCAACGCTTTTGTCTTCAAAGCAGACAAACGGGAGTTACTGCTCTCACGTTATAGATAGGAAAACTGAGAACCAGAAGGGTTAAGTGGCTTGCTTGGCTAAGGTCTACCAGAAGGTTTCCCCATGATACATATCAATCTCCCCATAAGCCACCACAAATAAATTTAATAATAATATTCTCTGATGTAGACAATTTATATTTTTCAAATTTATGCAAAGTATAAACAAAAATTTCTAAAGGAACTCACTATTTTTTGTTCACCTATAACATATTATTTAAGTGGAAGTGGTGTGTAAACTCAGTATAAAGAACCTAGCCCTCCTTTTTAACTAAATTCTTGCTCCCATGCCTGTCCCAAGTAGCATCTTGGAGCCACCATTGATTACCACTCACGGCGCTTGGTTCCTAGAACTGGTCAATTCCCACTGCCTTGTGCCAAGGCAGCAGCGAAATCTACATGGACACAAATGAAATCGTCCACGATCCATTCTGGAGACCCTGGGGCGTACCTCCACAGCCACGCGGAACCCAGCGCCCCACCATGAACTGAACAGGATGATACAGGACTTAGAAATAGGGTAGGTGTGACAGTGGCTGCCTGGGGTTTGGTTTGCTGTTTGCCTAACCGGCTTCCTTTGTGCCTAAATCCTGGGTAGAAAAAAAGTAAAGCTTAATTAAGAGCAAAAACTGGACCTCAAGATGATTCTTTTCCTGAGCTGGGTCCTACTGTGACTGACATATCCTTAAGAAACTCCCCATAGCCCGTAAAATGAGAGTTTTTCCAGCCAGAATCCTCGGAGAGTAAAGTCGATCTCATGACATAGTTCGCAACAATATTCATGATACTAATGAGGAGTTGCCCGTTTCAGGAACAGATGCAATCATCATCATCCCAAATCAGCATTTATCTACTATTATGTCTGGGACACTGTTTTGGGAAGGCAAGGGGATGAGAGAGAGCATTCCAACTCAAAGGACCATCATTACTAATCCCCACCACTTTGGACGCTCTCCATAAACATTCCTTATATGCTTCCAGGGCAAGAGAAGAAAACAGCCCTGAAATGTCTGTAGTACCAAGATAGGCTACCCACCCCAAGTTGCAAAAATTGTAACTATCAGAAGCTTGTCACATCTAACACACAATCTGGACTACTAGGCTGGGAAGAACAGTAGAAATTCAGGGCTTCGTCCAGCTTCACCTCGCTGCCACTGGGTCAAACAAAACACTGGTGAAACAAAAGCTTGCATTTCACGTCAATCACAGCAGGATGACCTGGCAATTGAAAACAGGAAGGTGGATTTGGATATGGGTCAAATCCAGGTTTGGCCATTTAGGTATCTCTGCGAACTTTGTCAACTTGACTCTTCAGAGTCTGCTTCATAGTCTATATGAAAATTTTGTACCTATATCTTAGCACAATGTAAGGATTATGTGAGATAATGTCTGTAATGTATTAAGTAGAATGATTGGCACATAGTAAACACTCAATAAAACTACATATTACAATGCTGTTGGGAAACAGCATAAAGAGTATTAAAATTTTGGAGCCAAAAAGAACTTAGTCTAATTCTCTAATTAAAGGTAGAAATGACTTGCCCAAAGTCATATGTCTAAACGAGGACAGAACTCTTGTCTCTTGACTCCCTGCGTGGTGCACTTTTAACTATCTCTTCATATTCTGCCACTAAGGACCTTTGAAGAAGATATGAAAAATGTATTTTGTTTTTCTTCTGGTCCATAAGGGATAATTCTTACCTATTTTGTTTAGCACTTCATCCCCAACCCTGGTTTTGGACAGCTTTAGGCATTTTTCAGAAATGAAATTTTTATGTGATATTCCACAACTTTATTATTTTTTTTATTTCAGCATATTACAGGGATACACATGTTTAGGTTACATATATTGCCTTTGCCCCGCCCTCATCAGAGCTTCAAGTGTGTCCATCCCCCAGACAGCACGCAACGCGAATAAGAGTTTTGGTAAAACCATTCCCTTGAAATTCTAAGTCAGCTCAAATTCAATCTGTTAAATAACATGTGATTCTTGTCACTCTTCATTGATTTTATGGCATGAAATTCAGAGGATGCCAAGAAAGTTGTTGACCACCATTCCAGATGAACTTACCTCATGGAATGCCATTGTCTTTGTCCCATAGAGTCTGTTGGCAATGCTGAGGGTATAGTTAGAGTCTGGCTGGTTGATTTGAGAGAATAGGACACCAAGCTCTGAATGAATCCTTCCAGCTTGGCTGCACTGAAGCATTAGTAAACAGATAATAATGTGTTAAATTTCTTGATTTTTTTTATCACTGAAGAGCTATAAAAAGGTGAAAACAACATGTAAAGAGCAAAGTGTTTGTCTCTGAATAAAAGGGCCATGGGTACAAGGAATCCAAGAGTTTAAAGCATTTCTTTTCTCTAGATTTTCTCTAGCACATCTCATCACTCTCTGACTTTGGTTGCAGTTTGTATGCAGAATTGTAAGCTATTGCAAAACACACATGCACTTGCTGGCCCCAGTGGTTTAATTCAAAAGCAGTTTTTCACAAACGAAAAATATTTGAGGTGATAAATATGATAATTAGCCTGATTTAATCATTCTACAGTGTATACCAATGTAGATGTGTGTCAAAACATCACATTGTCTCTGGGAGGC
>NW_012147830.1:1308587-1328576 GCF_000956105.1 Propithecus coquereli | reverse complement strand
TCTTTGTACTTATAGAATTATTTCTCTTTTGTATCACACTTTTTCAATGTTTCAGTTTTCTATGTGGTCATTTACTCAAACTTAACTGACCTGACTTTACACACTCATCTGTAGCTCGGTGGTAGCAATTCTGCTAAGCATGAAGCTTTGATGCACTTGAAAGATAGCCAAGAATTCACGGACATTATAGGGGTTATGCCTATATTTCCTAAAGCAATGGTTCCCAAATTATGGGCTTTGAACTCCTAATAATAAGTTGGGTTCTGTGAAGCTCATGTTCTGTGAATCTATATACATTTATATATCTCAACCAATCACAAACACAATTATTTTCATGTAGGAGTTCTGTGTAATTTTGATGTCAAAATGAATCCTTCTACTAAAAAAAACTAGACACCATAGTCCCAGAGCATGTGGGTTGGGCAGCATCAGGCCATGTTTTCCCAGTACATGTTTATATGGCAATGCCTTGGGCTCCTTTCTCATTCCTCTCACTGGGCAGAAAAAAATCTAACACCGCAAAAACTAGGCTGGCAGATTCAACAAGGGGCACGTCCATAAAAGAACAAAAAAGTTTGAGTATGGATGACAATAAATCAGGTAATAAAATCTGGAGAACTTTATTATTGTTATTATTATCATATTATTATTGTATTAAACTCTAGGCTGTAGTGATTATCAGGAAGATTAAAGGAGGAGACATGACTAGTTCCCTTATGGGCCAAAGCGGGGACTCTGCTACTCAACCCCTGGACTATTATTTCTTGGCTCGCTCATGTTAAAGAGCGTTTGACAGTTCAGCAATGATATCATCATACCTGAGGTGAGTCCTTATATTCTGGTTTTAACGATTCCATAATATGATTAAAGTGAAGCACCTAGAAAAAGAAAAAACAAAAGGGAGGGGGATCAATTGTCACCAAAAGCAATGGACAGGTGTAAGTATCTATTTTTTCTATTCCAGATAAAGACCAATAGTTATAGTTAACATTTAATATTGTTATGTTCCAAGTCCTGAATTAAGTCTTTTTCTTTTTTTTTTTTTTTTGAGATAGAGTCTCGCTCTGTTGCCTGGGCTAGAGTGCCGTGGCGTCAGCCTGGCTCACAGCAACCTCAAACTCCTGGGCTCAAGGGATCCTCCTGCCTCAGCCTCCCAAGTAGCTGGGACTACAGGCATGCGCCACCGTGCCTGGCTACTTTTTTCTATTTTTAGTAGAAATGGAGTCTCACTCTTGCTCAGGCTGGTCTCGAACTCTTGAGCTCAAGTGATTCTCCTGCCTGGGCCTCCCAGAGTGCTAGGATTACAAGCCTGAATTAAGTCTTTACATATCTTATTTAACCTTCCCAACAACTTTACGAATAGATACTATTGTCCCCATTTTAAGTTAGGGAAATTAAGGTCGAGAGAGATCAAGCAGCTTTCCCCAGACAATTGTCGTCAGGTTCCAGAAACTGACCTCTTACCCACTGGGCTCTTCTGCCCCTCTCCTACTGTCCTAGGGCCATTAACTAGGAAAGCACCATTTTGGGCCATGTAAGATGTTACATGGTTCCCAGCACAAACAATAATAAGATGTGCAAGTATCCCAAGAGTTGTTAAGTAATATTCTTCCAGACTTTCCACAGTGATAAAAATATATATAATGGAAAAATCACTTATGTTAGCCCATGTAACTGGAAAAGTCACCTTTCCTCTCTAAGTCTCAGTTTTCCCATCTGTAAAATGGTAATAACAGTCCCTACCTGCTACACAGGGTTGCAATGAAGTTCAAATGCAATAATGAAAAAAAATTTTTAAATGTGGTGACTTCTAAAATATCATTAAGTTTTATTATAAGTTTAACCTTCTAGAGGACAATAGTAGTACCATACCTGTGTTCTCTATCACATTTAAATCCTGAAAGGATGAACTCTAAAAGTAAACTACAGAAATTTATTTGTGATGCCACTGATAGTAAGAAAGAGACTATGTATTGCATATGTTACATTATTTGCATTACAGCATATTACATTATTTAAGCCATTATCCGTTTTTAAGAAATATGATTTTCTCAAATGTGTTTTTTCTCTCACAAAATGGCAGAGTTTTCTTGGTGTAAAGACAGAAGTAAGTTGGGGTCTAGGCAGATCTCTGCTGCCTTCCATACCTTTTGCACTTGGTCTGCACTGTTTCCTCTGGCACCAAGGAGGATCATACTTAGAGCATAAAGCAGACTCAGTGGAGAAAAGAAGATGTTATCTCCTACATTGTTATTGTTCAGCTCTTTGAACACATCAAGGCAAAATTCAACATTTGCTGTGCTGAGGGAACCCATTTTTACGCCAAGCACTGCCTGTGAACAGAAGGGGAAAATATCTCAGAACATCACCTGAAGGTACAGATAATATCTAAGTTCAGTTATTACAACTCATGAATTTAAGTGTCTAAGCACACTGTTTCATGAAAAATTACATACCCTTATCATAATTTCTAAGAAATTAGTAAATGCTAGAAGGGGGAATTCACAGTAGTTTTAGATTCTAACAAATAGAGGATTTACTATTCCTTCTAATACTTCAAAGCTATCTCACTATCGTGTGTGTGTGTGTGTGTGTGTGTGTGTGTGTATTTTAGAGATAGCGTCAACCAGTCTGGCTCATCACAGCTCACTGTAACTGCAAACTCCTGGGCTCAAGGCATCCTCCCACCTCAGCCTCCCAAGAAGCTGAGACTACAGATACACACCATCACACCCAGTTGATTTTCAAATTTTTGTAGAGATGGGGGTCTCACTATGTTGCCCAGGCTCATTTGTGTATACTTTAAAATGATCTGTAACTGTTCTGGAGCAAACGAGCAGAAGGCATTGTATCTTTGTGCTCTTAATTTCCATCCTTTAAGACATTCCTCATCCTGGGATTTGTGCAGAAAAATTCTTGAGCTATACAAGCTCAGCCAAGTGAGGTATTTTCCCACTAGACTGCCCACCTTCACAGCCTCACAGGAGGAGAACATCTCCATCCTGGTCATTTTTTCACAAACAAATTTATAATCAATAAAGCAAACTTGGACAAAATTCTCTGCATATTTTCATCTCCTTGGTGGGATCTCATTCCCTACACTCCTCCACAAAAGTGAAGGATACCAACGAGTAAGTCATGCCATAAGAAGTCAGTCAGAGCCCTCAGCCCTGGGTCACAGCAGTGATGTCATGAAAATAAAGGAATGGAAATGGAAACTCCAAGAGACGAAAATATGATGCTAGAATATGTGTTATCTTAGGACAAGGGCATGTCAGGAAGGAAGAATTTATTCCACAAACAAAGCTTTATTGAGCACCGCTAAGTGTAGGCGTGGATATAAAAATGATTAAGAATAGTTCCTCCCTCACGGGAGCCTCCTTGCCATCCCACACTTCCTTCCTTGAACTTCCAGGTCTCTCAGTTCATAGCCTACTTTCTTGGCCACTAGTTCTCAGTTTCTTTTGCAGAATCTTTCAATTTTCAAATTCTATTCATCATGATACAACAGAATTAAGATCTTGGGCCTCTTCTCTATTTACACTCACACTCCAGGTGATCTCATCCAACCTCATGCCGTCAATGTCACTGATATTCTCTTAGCTCCTGAGTTTACGCTGCCTCTGAGTTCCAGACCCATGTATCCAACTGCCTATGTGGCATCCCCACTTGGATGTCTAATAGATACCTCACCCTTAACATGTCTGAAAACAAACTTTTGACTTTCTAACTCCCCTCTCCAGCCCACGTTGTCCCCATAGCCTTCTTCACCTCTGTAAATGGCAATTCCATTATCCATTTTCTCAAACTGAAGACCTGGGGATCATCCTTAAATAATATCTCATTCTTATTCACATTCAATCTATCAAAAAATCCTGTTTTCCCTACCTTTCAAAAGACTTACCATCTGCCATTTCTCAGCTCTCCAGTTTTACCTGCTTGATCAAAGCTACCATCTTCCCCTTCCTGGATTATTGAAATAGTCTCCCAACTCATCCTCCCTCTCCAGTCTTTGCCCTCCTCTGTGATATTTTCTTGGGAAGCTAGAGTGATGATGTTTAAATCAACTAGTTATGTCCTCCGTCTTTCTCTGCTCAAAAACTCCAGTGGCTTCCCTTTCTGTCAGAGGAGAAGCCAAAGTCCTTCCCAAGACCAACAAGACCCTCTGTGATCTGGCCCTGGCCACCTCTCAGGCCTCATGTCCTACACTCTCCCACCAGCTCACTCTGCTTTAGCCATGTCAGCTCCTTGAATTCCTTTAACATGTTAAGTACATTCTACTTCAGGGCCTTTGCACTTTCTATTCCTCTTCTGGGACACTTTCCCCAAAGATATTCAAATAGACCACTCCAGCAGTTCATTTATCTCTCCATTCAATAGGGTTCTATCAGTAGGGCTCTCCTTGACCATTCTATCTGAAATGTCAGCCCACATTCTTCCATCCCAGTATCATAATTTTTCTTTATATTACCACTTGAGTTGCTATACATGTATTTATTCTCTACTCCTCCTCCCTCTAGAGCACCACCTACATTAGAGCAAGGACTTCGTCTTGTTTTTACATTTTGTTCCAACACCTAGATAAGCCCTGGCCATAGAGTAGCCACTCAGTAAAGATCTGTGGAAGGAAGAAATGAAGAAGGGAATTTTAATCCAATAATTACTACGATATGCTGGTGTGCACGGAATAATGTAAAAGCACAGAGAAGAGACACAGAGCCAACCTGAGAGGTACAGATAGACTTCCCGAAGGAGGTAGTGTCTCTGCTCCTTCTTGAAGAATAAAATACTACTATCCAGGTGTATAATGTAGGAAGAGCCATCTTAATAGGAGGAGTGTCTTCCACAATCATCCAGGAATCAATATAAATTAGAGAAATCAACATTCTGAATATTTTTACAAGGTCAGGTCTAATTAATGTTACTTAGTTAGTTTCGGGGAAGCAGATCCCATGGGAGATGGAAGTCCTAAGGCACATAGAATCCTATCAAAGGTGCATGGACTCCCAACAAGGCCCCACTCAGGTGGTGAGGGAAAGTGGGGTGTGTCCTGTAGGTAGAAGAGCTTCAAACTGAGTTCTCAGAGGGAGAAAGAGTTGCAGATGACTTCCTTGAATGTAACTTTCTATGTGTTTTATGGTACACAGAAAGTGCCAAGCAAATGAGAGGTGTCATCTGGAAGTTGTTACAGGAGAAAGGGAAGAAAAGAAAGATGTCTACGGCTATAGCCCCTCTAGGTTAAGAAGGAGGATTTACAGAAGAGACAACATTGTTCAGGGTATTTAAGGAAGGGAATATGTCTCAGAATGGGATACTGCCACTAAAGGACTGCAGGGGACAGAGGGTCTGGGTCTGTCCTTCTCAGGGAAATACATCTCCAAAGGTGGCTAAAACACCAGCTTCTTATAACCTGGAACACAGCCTGGGTAGCTTCTTACCCATTCATAAGACTCTTCTCTCATGACAACTGATCTAGTGCCTACCTCCCCTTCCCTAAATCAGAGCTATTCTTTTGCTCTCACTCTCTGTCCTTCAAACTTTGTAAACTTCACATATGCTCATTCCTGGAACTAGTAGGAAATTCAGAATGCTCACACAAACAAGCCACGACACTTTACATCCATGTACAGAATATTCATATTATTTAAGAGACTAATTTTAAAGGTATAAGAGGAAACGGAGAGCCAGGAAAATAAAGAATTTCTCTCCAACACGTAACAATTAATAAGGCTAGTGCAGTGCAGTTAAGATCTTCTAAGGAGCTAAGAAGTGCTTCGTCACATAGAGGCCCCAGCTTTGTGTGACTAGCTCTGTTCTGAATAAGGATGATTAATAAGTAAAAAATATCAAGAGAGTTCCATTTTACTAAATAAATCAGAGATTTGAAATCAAGTCAGCCTGCCTCAAATATTTTTAAATGCACACTATCAAGAACACTCAGACATGTTGATATATTTACCAAGGAGTCAAAAAAAGCCACACTCAATCAATGAACCCCTCATTTGGTTAATTACACAACCTGTCCAAATGCCACGTTTTACTCTTATCTGTTCTCTTTCAACAACAAGCACAGCTGAGATAGTAAAGTACAGAAACATTTCTCTTTACCTCTGTTGCTTTCCGGTGGTGAAGTGGACAGTTCAGCAGGTTAGACTGGAGTTCTGTCAATCAAAAGGAAATATAAAGCCTTCACTTTTTGCCCCTCCCTTTCTCCTTGTGTCCATAGTGACTCAACTCTCCACCTTCTGGGTGGAAAGTACCGCCCTGAAGAGGAAGTCCTTCTAAAGGCTGAGAGCTGCTTTAAATCCCCAGAGACTCTCAGAAGGTCTAGTGCTTTCTGGAGAAACACCCAGCTTTTAACCTCCTTCTGCTTTAATGATGGTGAAACATCAACAAGCCTATCCTCTATTCAAGAAAAACAAACTGTCTTTCTGAATAGAATAACATCGATCCATCACGTTGGCAGTGCCATGTCCAAAATCCCAGGGATTGCCAGTGTCAGTGTACATGGTACAAAGCTACTCAACAAGAAAGGTCCCAGTTGTGACAGAGGCTTCCTGTCCTGAGGCAAATTCATTCCAAGATCCTCTGGGCTGTCCTGCATGGAGCATATGTTTTTAGGTAGAGCTTCAACAACCTACTGGCAGGTAAATCCTGTCCCATAAAAAGAACACAAGAGTGTGCTCAAGCAGGAGTGATTCTATGGTTTCAGTTTAAAAGCTTGGTAGGAGCAACAAGTCACTCCAACCTAAAGTGAGTTCAGAGGTATGATTCAGGAGTGAGGAAGAAAAAGTATAGATTAGAGGTAAAGGTGAGAGCTGGAAACGGGAAATGTTTGAGGTGTGTAGTAGCCAGAATCAGCACCGTGAGAGAAGCCCAGCTTCCCAAAGGCTGGTCTTGACTGTGCAATACACAGCCCAGATCCCCAGGTTGACACTACTGCCAACCTTAACCTATGATGGCAGCCTGAACTGCACTTGTGACAGGAGAAAGTTCTTATGGCTGGTTATTTGCTCGTCATCCTCAGTATGCAATGTCTATTCTTATCAAAAACTAAACCTTCTACTATTTAAGACAGGAGAACCAGAAAGCTTGGGTCTAACATTATGGTTCTAATACCCATTTTGCCTACAAGGTCATCATAAAGATAATTGTACTCATGACCAACCACACAGAAATAGAAGGGGTCCCAAATCTGTCCAGTCTTTTTTTGCTCATGGCAAGTGTTTTCTGACATGAGCCAACCCCAGCAGGGGGCTTCCATGGCTTGGGAGCCTCGTCCACCATTAGGGCTGATCTTCTACCTTTCATCTCCCTTGAGATCCTATAAGAAAAAGACTGTATTTCTTAGCTTTCTTTCTGTCTAAGCATTAGGCTTATCAAAGAAGGTCTTTTTATGTCTTTGATCTAGATTGTATCCTTGTTATTTTCCCTATTAGAGAGGAAGTACTCATTTCTGATCTTTCCTTCCAGGTGGAAGGACATCCATTAACATAACCCTCTTAACCTCTCTTTACCCTCCCATTCCCTCCTCCCCTAGGGTCTTAGCCCAAATTCCCTGAAAGCAGAGCCTTAGACAAAGTCTCACGTGCATTTAGTTTATTTGGGAAGTGGTCTCAGGAAATAAAAGGAGGAGAGAAAGAGGAATGGAACAGAGAAGGAGGGAAAACTAATACGCTGGTGGTTATCGAGTTGGCCACTGGCAAACAAAATGTATCTCAGAACTGTTTACCCAGAGGAAAAATGATAAAAACGAATATCTACTAGCTTTCATCCCCACTGGTCAAGGAGGACCCCATGGGTGTTAACTCACATTGCACTTGTGTGAGTGTCAAGTGTGCACGTAGCACACCAAAGCATCAGAAAAGTCCTAAAGCTCTTATAGAAGCAAGATGTGAGGGGAGGAGCAGTCAAGTTGTAATGTACAACATCATTTAAAGCCTGTGCAGAATGGGTAGGCTCTGCAGCAGCTAAATTAAGAGGTAGAGTGACAGAATTTGAAGTGGCTCACAAGAGGCGTCTAACACATCAGTCTATGACATAGCCTGTTGGTGGGTTTGGAGAGGAGTTTCTCTCCAGTTTCCTTTTGATGGAGCCAGGTGTCCAAAGGAAGTTCACATTCTCATCTATTTCTCCTGCCCTAAGTTTTCCCAGCTCAACGTTGAAATTCCAGTAATCCAGAGAGTAGGTTATACATCTGTCTGATTCTGAGGCTCAATTCTGAGGACAGTGAGCATGGGCTGGAGAGCAGAGTGTAGACTGGGTTTCTGACCCCAGCTACTCCCTAGTCTTGGGCAAGACACCACCTGCACCACCTGTGACTGATGGCCCTTGTCAGAAGTTAAGGGTGGAGAATTTTAAGGAGAACCTTGAGGCAGCCAGGAGACATAAGTGATCTTAGTAGAAGTCACTTTAGAGGTGTGCTGTGGGAAGAATCTAGGCTGCAATGCATTGTAGAACACAATGCATTGTTCTCTCTGGAGAACATCACACTCTTTCTCAGAGCTTGGCAGTAAAGCTAAGTTGGGACATAAGATGATGTTAGAGGAAGCAAAGTTGAAGAATTTTATTAAGTGTAACTTTGCCCTATTCTGACAGGGAAAACCAATGGATAATGTGTGTTCACACACTCACCCCCTCTCCTGCCTTCTCTCACCAGAGCTGATGAGTCAAAATTCGTGAAGGGTAGATATGAATGTGGAAGGGAGAATCAAAAAGATTTAGTGTGGTATTGAGAGATTCTGGTGGGAATTTTTTTAAAAAGAATAGAATTGGACAAAGAGGAATCTGCTTAGACAGAGTTAGTTGTTCTTGGGAGCTTGGAATGGGAGTGGAGGTTCAGAGGACTCTGGGAGCACCTGCCCTATGGACAAGAGAAAGAAAGAGATAGAGAACGATGACATTTGGGAGTTTTTATTTGCATTATAAAGGTCATCTTTCTTTGTAGATGTGCCAGATTTATCAAATAAAGATATAAGATGCTCAGTTAAATTTGAATTTCCGACAAACAATGAATGCTTTTATAAGTATATCTCAAATATTGTATGGGACATGTTTATATTAAAAAATGTATTCATTGTTTATCCAAAATTTGAATTTAACTGAATGTTCTGTATTTTATCTAGGAACCCTTTCCTCTTGGCATTTTCTTGAGAAATTGTAGCTTTCTTAGATTTACTTACTTAGTACTTAAATTTACTTAGATTTTACTTAGATTTACAAGTACTTACATTTACTTACATTCCTTTGAACCAGACACAAGAATTAAGAAAAATCCATAAGACTGTTCAGTATTGAGCTGGGAGGTAAATTTAAATATATGCTGAAGGGAAGAAAAAAATGGACCACAAATGGCTGCTGTTACAGGAAAGAGAAGGGACAATAGATGGGGAAAAGCTACCTAAAGAGATGTAAGATGTAAAACACAATGCAGGTGGAAGAACCAACTTTACACAAAATGAGAGACAGCCCTTCCCAAACATAAAAACATAAGAATAGAGTAGAGAAGGACGGATATATATTTAAATAAATTTGCACATATGAGAGTTAGAAGTTGTGCCTAGATTGTTAAGTCCTTATGGACAGGGACAATGTTTTTCACTAAATGCTTGATATTTAGTAAGCACTCAAAACCCAAAACTAAACTGATCATCTTTTTATGGGGGTGGGGTGTGCTTCATGTTGGGATGAGGCAAGAAGAGGTAAAGGTTTGGATAGCAATTTGGAGAAAATGGAGACAGGACTGATCAAGAACATGCAAAAGGCTTCCTCACTGACTGCCAGCAGAGGAGCCACACATTATCAGTAACACAAAGGGAGCAGGCTATGCCAACAAGTGCATCCTGCTGTGATTGGCAAAGTTCCACCTGCCAGTCTTCCCAGATCCTTGGAATGTGATCCTTACAACCAAACTCCATTTTTTGCAAAAGGTTCACAGTTTTCTGACAGAATGTTTTTAAAAAGACAGTACTTTTTCAATAAGACATTGTAACTCTTACTTTCTCAGACATAAAGTAATTCTTCCAAAAGAAGTTGCGTCATGTGAAAATTAAGGATTTTAAAAACAACACCCAGAGTACTTTCCATTTAGTTAGACAACTCTTGACAAAGTCCCAGATATGAAATAGAATGGAAAGTGTGAAGCACAGACCCTAGAAAAATAATCGACAATGCTGCTCTTTTATTTCCAGGAGGTACAGAGAGTCGTTCAACTGTAATGAGCAATTCTAAGAACTAGAAGGGCAGAAACTTTAAGCTTTAGTCTATACACTTGAAAAATTTTCCTCAGGTGAGTCAAGAAGAAACTATTACTTGAAACATAAACTAAAAGAGAGCTGGTATTTAAAAAAAAATCCTATAAAACTCATCAAACAACACTATTAAGAAACTAAGCAAGGCACAGGCTGGGAGAAAATATTCACCTTGCAGACCCAAAGAAGTGCTTGTATACAGAACACACAAAGAACTACAACTCAAAAAGTTAAATATAAATAAGAAGGCAAATCTTTGTACAGGCACATCATTAAAGAATATATATGAATGGCCAAGAAACACATTACAAAGTATTCAACATCATTAGTCGTCAGAGAAGTGCAAATTAAAAACACAAAGACATTCCACTTCACACCCATTAGAATGAGTAATTAAGAAAGATTGACTATACCAAATGTTTATGAAGCTATGGGACAAACAGAACTCCTATTCTATAATGCTCAACCACGCTGGGAAAACTGCTAGATTCATAAAAAGTGAAACAGATCCTACCTGCTATGTATTAATAGTAATCCTTCCAAAGTATTTATCCAAGAGAAATGAAAACATATCCACAATAAGCCTTGTACAAAAATGTTAGTAGTAACTTTAAACATAAGAGCCACACACTGGATATTCATCAAGAAGAAAAAGCATAAAAATCCTATGTTTCATCCATACACAGAATTAAAAAGGAGTAAACTACTGACACGCAACATAAATGAATCACAAAAGCATCACACTGAGTGAAAGAAGCCAGGCATTAAAAAAGTACAAAATTTTTAGCAAAACTTATATATGATAATGAAAATCAGGCCAGTGGTTATTGCTATTGGGGGAGGATTTACTGTAAAGAGATTGAAGAAGCTTTCTGGAGCAATAGAAATGTTCCATTTCTTGAAAGGGGTGGGATTGCATGTGTAATATGCATTAGTCAAAACTCACTGAACTGATTTGAGCATTTCACTATATGTAAATTATAAGTCAATAATGGTGTTTTATTTTTAATTAAACTTTTTATTTTGAGGTAATTATAGATTCAGTCACATGCAGTTGTAAGAATTAATACAGAAATCCTGTGTACCCTTTAGCCAGTTTCTCACAATGGTAACATCTTGCAAAATCATAGTACGATGTCACAGCTAGGATACTGACATTAATAAAGTCAAGATACAGAATCTATCCATCACCCCAAGGATTTCTCATGCTACCCTTTATAGCTACACTTGCTGCACCCTAGCCCCATCCTTAAACGTTGGCATCTACTGATCTGTTCCACATTTTTAATTTTGTCCTTTCAGTAATGTCAAATAAATGGAATTATACAATATGTAACATTTTAGGATTGATTTTTTTTTTTTAGTAAGCACAATTCTCTGGAGTTTCATTCAGGTTGTTCATTTGTCAATAGTTCCTTCTTTTATATTTCTGAGTAGTAGTCCACGATATGGATATACCACAGTATGTTTAACCAGTCACTGGCCAAAGCATGTGTGGGTTGTTTACAGTTTATGGATATTACAGATAAAGCTGGGTCATATAGTAATTGCATTTTTAGTTGTTATCTTTTAAGACACTGCCAAACCATTTTTTAAGAGTCACTGTACAATTTTATATTCCATGGGTGGTGTGTGGGTGATCAAGTTCTCTCCATTCTTGCCAGCACTACTTTTAATTTTAGTCATTCTGATAGGTAGGTAATAATGTCTAATGATAACTTTAGTTTGCATTTCCTGATGGACAATGACATCTTTTCATGTGCTTATTTGCTATTTGTATATTCTTTTCTGTGAAATGTCTCTTCCTAGTTTTTACTCATTCTCTACTGGGATTGTTTGTTTTATAATGTTGAGTTTTGCAATATCTTTATATAGTCTAGTAACTAGCCCTTTGTTGGATACCTTGTCTTTTCATCCTCTTCACAAAGTCTTCCAAGGAACAAAAGTTTTTAATTTCGATGAGGTCCAATTTGTAATTTTTTCCTTTTAGGAATCATGCTTTTGCTTTCACGTCTAAGAATTCTTTCCCTAACCTTAGATCCCAGATATTTTCTCCTATCTTTTTTCTAAAAGTTTTATAGTTTTACATTTACATTTAAGACTGTGACACAGTTTGAGTTAATTTTGGGGGGGGAATATTTGTTTGTTTTTTTTGTATATGGATGTCCAATTTCTTAAGTACAATTTGTTGAGAAGGCTATCCTCCTCCTCCCCTCCCCGCCCCGCCCCACCGCCCCCATTGAGTTGCCTTTGCACCTTTGTTAAAAATCTGCTGAGCATATTTGTGTGGGTCTATTTCTGGGTTTTCCATTTTGTTCTATTGACTTGTGTGACAATTGCTCTGCCAATACCACACGGTCTTGATTATTGCTTGGACCTTTATTATTTCCTTCCTTCTGCTAACTTTAGACTTAGTTTTTAATTTCCTTTCTACTTCCTTAAGGTATAAGAGCAGGCTATTTGGGATCGTTCTTCATTTTTAATGTAGGTATTTATTGCTTATTGCTACAAACTTCCCTCTTAATACTACTTTTTCTGAAAACCATAAATATTGGTATGTTGCATCTTCATTTTCACTTGTCTCAAATTTTCAATGGCCCTTTTAATTTCTTCTTAGACCCATAGATTGTTCAGGAGTATGTTATTTAATTTCCATTTACTTGTGATTTTCCAAAATTTCTCCTTTCATTGACTTCTAGTTTTATATCTGAAGAGAAATGTCACCAGAAGAAGACACACAAATGGAAAATAAGCACATGAAAAGATGCTCAATATTATGCCCTTAAGCAAATTGCAAATTAAGGCAACAATGAGATACTATTGCGCTTCTATTAGAATGGCTAAAATTCAAAGCACTGATAACACCAAATGCTACTGAGGATATGGAACAACAAGAACTCTCACTCATTTTGGGCAGAATGCAAAATGGTACTACCATTTTAGAAGACAATTTGGCAATTTCTTAACAACTCTACACATAGTCTTATACCATGCAATCCAGCAATTGTACTCCCAGGTTCTTACTCAAATAAGTTGCAATTTATGTCCACACAAATACCTGCACACAGGTATTTATAAGAAGATTTATTCATAATTGTCAAAAATTGCATGCAACAAAAATATCCTTTAATAAGTGAATCAATAAATAAACTTTAGTACATCTGTACAATGGAATATTATTCAGAACTTTAAAAAATGAGCTATCAAGCCATGAAAAGACATGGAGGAAGCTTAAATGCATATTGTTAAGTGAAAGAAGATAATCTGAGAAGGCTACATACTGTGTGATTCAAACTATGTAATATTTTGGAAAAGGCAAAACTATAGAGACAGTGAAAAGATCAGTGGTTGCCAGGGGTTCAAGGTGTCAACCTTAAAAAAAAAAAGACATTAGAGAAAATCATCTCTAAATATGTTGGGTTTACTCAGGAATGGAGGTAAGGATTATAACCTAGAAGGCATGAAATGGTGAGCCACTGGTGTATTCTGTGAGGGAAGGGTAACCGAATCCTTTATTAGCAAAAAGAGATTTCCATAAACTGCTTAGAAACAGAGTTCATTGAGTTGAGAGGTTCAAAGCCAGAGTTGTTAGTTCATTGCTGGGCAACTGTTCTTCTGAGAACATCTTATCTGAATTACTGTCCTAAAAAATGTCTAGTGGCAAACCTTATCAAAGCAGGAGATGCCTGACCATTTTTAGGAAGTTCTTGAAAACAGTTCTCATCACAAACATGGACTTTTCTGGCCCCATTTTGTCTGGATCTTACAAAAGTGATTTCATCATGGTATCTGCAACTTTCACAAAGGAATAGAAGAGGATTGGCAAGGGACAAATAGGTAGAGCATAGGGGATATTTAGGGCAGTGAAATTTTTGTGTATGACACTATAATGTTGGAAACATGCCATTACGCATCTGTCAAAGCCCATAGAACTGTATAGCACAAAGAGTGAATTTAATGTAAGTTATGGACTTTAGTTAATAATGATGTATCAACATCAGTTTATCAAATGTAACAAATATACCACAATAATGTAATATGTTAATAATAGACGCAATCGTGGTGGGGACAGGAGATAGGATAAATGGGAACCCTCTGTGCTTTCTGTTCAATTTTTCTGTAAACCTAAAACAGCTCAAAAAAATCTGCTAATTTAAAAATAAATAATGTGGAATCAACCCAAGTGCTCATCAGTTCGTAAGCGCATTAACAAAATGTGGTGTATGTCTACTGTAGAATACTATGCAGCCGTGAAGAAGGATGAATGAAAGTCTTTTGCAATAATTTGAATGGAACTGGAGGCCATTATCCTAAGTGAAGTATCTCAGGAATGGAAAAACAAACACCACATGTACTCTCTATAATTAATAAATTAGAACTAACCAATGAGCACACATGTGCACAGAGGGAAGTAAAACTCAGTGGAAATTAAGCAGGTGGGAGAGGGGAGAAGGGATAGGCACACATAAACCCTCACTCAAGCATACGAAAATTGATACATGTAACCAAAAACATTTGTATCCCCATAATATTTTGGAAAAAGAAAGAAAGAAACAAACAAACAAACAAAGATGTTGTGCCTGTTCTGGGCTAAATAAGCCTTGGGAAGGCCTGATAGCTTGGACTTAGTCACCATACAAAAGTCCCACTTTCTTGGTGGAGAGAGCATGTGGAGAAACCATGTGAGGGATCAGGCGGAGAGGGCCTGAGACGACAGCAAAGAGTCAAAGAGCCCAGACAACGAGAACATGCCCAAGTCGTTTGCCCACTGCAGCCAGCCTCATTCCAGACATTCTCGCAGAGGCACCGGACATGTGAGTAAAGGAACCTTCTTGGACTTTCTAGCTCCAGCAGACACCATGCAGAGCAGGAACAAGCCACCCCTACTGTGCCCTGTCTGAAATCCTGACACACAGAAATGCAAGCAAATAAAATAGTTGTTAGTTTAAGCCACTTAGTTTTGGAGTTGTTTGCGATACAGTAACAAGAAAGTGAAACACCAAGTAAATTTATAGTTGTTCAAGAAAAGCTGATATTTTCTCCCACTTCTCTTTCCTGTAATGCTTGACTCTAAGCAAGTAGAAAGTGTAATTGATTCAGAAGGGAATATACCTTGCTAAGTAAGGACTGCTGCTTTCACACGTGTTCTGTCCATTCTACCAGAATTTTATCTGCAGTCATCAGGGGACATGCACCCAGTTCAGATGACTACTTATAAAATCCTTTAATTTAGAACTTTATGAAGGGAGTCAAGGATTAGCTAATCTCACTCTGTGGAATAAACATGTTTAGTTGGAAAACCATATACAACAAACATAACTATATACAACAAAGGAGTGATCTATAGTGCTTTCCACTCTCCCTTTCTAATTCTTTCCCACTAGGGATTCATCAAAAGCCTTAGCTGAGTCAACAACCAATTTTAATTGATCACCTACTACATGCCAGGTGCTCTTCTAGCACAGTGCATATAGCAGGGAATAGCACAAAGACTCTGCGAAGATTATGGTCTTTCCTGTTGTGATCATGTGGGAATTGGTGGGCTGGGCTGGACTGGATCAGATTGACCTCATGACATGCAGTTTTGCAAATCCTCCTTTGCCGTAGTTTCAGATGACTCCTGACACTGTCGATAAAAAATGAAATAATAAAAATAAAAATCAAGAAGCCCATATTACTCATTTGTTACAGAAAATTCTGAGTTTTTATCTATAATTCAGATTTTCAATATAGAATCCTCATCTACTACATTGAAAACTGAGCTTTCTTTCGCAGCTGCCTAATGTCTGCTGCTAGTTACCCTTCATCCTAGGAAACACTTCTCTTGTCACCTACAAACTCTGAAACTTCTGTCTCAAAGCCATAGTCTCTCACTCAGCTGCCTTTTTGGCTATCTCTTGGCTAGAGCAGTGGGAGATTGAATCTGTGATGAAATGGAAAGCCTATGTGCCCAAACTGGGCATCTCTGATGTTACAGGGGAACCCACTAAACCCCTTCTCTGATGGCCACAGACCCTGGGCTTTAGAACATTATTGCTGGTTCAACTTACTGGGGCTGATCTGTTTCCTGGGTTTCTCAATCTCTCAGAAAATCACCACCCCTCCACCCTAGCCTGGCACCACCCTCTCTGTTCCCATGCTTCTTGAAGACTGCATTCCACAGTGTTTGTGTTACTGGGGTGGGTAAGCAACTTTTAGCTTCTTAAAGAAAGGCTTACCCAGAGCATACACAGATTGACTGTTGGGAGTTCCTACACATTTGCCTTGTTGTCTTTAGATTGTTAACCTCTGTACTGAGCAATGCTGAGAGCAGGAAACAGTGAACATCATGTCTTGCTGATATCTGAGATTTCTTTGTACAATAGAGTCTTATCTGGACAATTCATTGAAAGAAAGAGAGAAAGGAAGGAAGGAAGGATGGAAGGAAGAAAGGAGGAAAAAAACTGTTCCAGTGCTGGGATCCAAGAGGGAGAGAGGAGTCTGGAACAGGGACTCCTGTTAGTTTTTGTTGTTTTCTTTTATTTGGTGGAGCGGTGGTATTCAGAACACAAGTAAATGCGGTTCACATGGCAATTTAATTAATGTGCTCTTTTTTAGAGAGATAACATAAAACATTTAACGTATCCACTCATAAAATAAAAAAGATTCAAAACAGAGTATTTGAGTTAATAAATATAAGGCTACTAGAAATTTCTATAATATACCAGACAAAGAAAGAAGAGTGAAAGGAGCTTGGAGTCTATGTGGAGGGAACAAAATGGAGGGGGAAAGGAGGGGAGCGTGTGGGGAGGGGGGAGAAGGGACAGATGCAGAGGAAGAGAACATGGCAGAGCCGAAGGGGAAGAGAAAAGGACCGTTGGACAAGAGGCTCCAGCAGGGTTCGAGGAGGTGGAAACCACGTCCCCCACGTTTGCTCTGATCGAGGTCAGATGACTAGTCCCGTTTCCTGGGCAACCTTGGGAAAATCCTCCAGGCCTTATTTCTTGAGCTACGAATCAAGGCGGTTGTATCGAGGGATTTTATGGAGTCTCTTCCCTGTCCTGGCCCCGTCCCTGAGGCCTGAAGCAGACCCATGCAGTGACTGAAGCCCAGCAGACCTACTAAGACTTATGCTGCTGTTTGTTTTGCTACATCTTTAATTAGCTTGGATTTTTTAATTCCTTGAAGTGTATTTTGTAATTTAATTTATGGTTGCTGCTTATTTTGCTTCTAAGGCCCTTTTTGGTTCCAAGAGTCTATGATTCTGGAACCAAGAGCTATCTGATTACCTGCTTCTCACAGATTATAGTATCAGCCCATAGACTCTGGAACATGGGATACTGTGCTATTAACCATGCAAGAGAATCTACAAATCATCGAATCATGAGATTCTGTAACTGTCCCAGGTACAAATGTCAGAAGACTGGTCTGTTGCCTAACTGGCTGCTTCACAGGGAAGAGACAAACTAGAATTTCTTCTTCCAATTACACAGCACGATGAATAGAGACAAGATGACAGCACTTGTAGTTCATGTTTGCTCAACTTATTAAAAGAACAAAAGCTCACAGAATCACTGGCGCTTGCTCATGGAGGCCAAATGGTGCAAAAAGTGCAAAGACTTTGAGATTTATTGTGTTTGAACAATGGTCTCAGATCTCCTGTGCAGCTTCACAGACAACCAATGTTGATATCTTGCACATTGAATCTAAACACATTTGATGTCTTGGCCCCTCAACTTACTTACTCACATTACTTAATGTGTATTTATTGGAAGATAATGCCAAATAAGTGGCTGAGCAACATAAGGGTAGAATCTGTCTCATTTTACTTTTTATCTTTTACGGAACCTAGGACAATCCTGGCACAGAGCAAGCATACAAAACATACTTGATGAATTAGTGATGATGAACCAAATGAACAAATACATAATGAATGAACAAATGATCCAATCGTGGCTCCGGTGCAAGCAGATATACCAGAACCGGTCTGTATCTCCTGTCTTCTCCAAACCTAATTTCCTCGACTGCTGAGAGAAATTTCCAGAGGAAACCTGGCCTATCACCCTCAGTTAAGTGTAAAAAGGATGGATTTTGGCTTATAGTTATGGGAGCTGGGGGGACCCCAAATTGCTCATCTGACATAAGGAAAAACAGAAGCTTAGAATCGACCTAACCAAATTTTCTGGTGAGCAGCTGAGTTAGGGCTGGAACTAGTTAGTATTCAGTCTCCACCTTGACCACTGGAGCTCTTTACCTTGTGACCTGAATCCGTCTTTCCTCCAGTGGCTGCCTGTGTTCAACCAAACAAGCCCTCTGTGAAAGTCTGGGGGTATCCTTTCTTGTTTAAAACATTAACATACTAAAAAGAAAAAAGAAAAAAACAAACCCTCCTATACTACTATGTATTTGATTTTTTAAAGTGAAGGAGGGACTTCCATTCCAGATAAGATGGGGTGGACTTGTTTCTCCACGATCCTCCCAGGCTAAGTACAAACGGAAGCCCAAAAACTACACAAGAGACAACCGATGGAATATTCTGAAATCTTCTCAGAAAAAATAAACGTGATTTGTGCCCCCAGGACTGGAGAGACAACACAGCAGCAGGTGATCTGACAGCCCCTCACTCAACAGGAAAAAAGACCCGGACTCTACATTTCTTGGCAGCCCAAGTAGGCTCATTCCTTTCCCCGGTTAAACAGTAAGTCACCAGCAGGGGGAGCAATTGGACGCTCTGCAAATCATGATCAGCCAGGGGAAGTTCTCTCCTCTTCCTGATCTCACCTGACCCTCTGAGAGGTACCAGGTGTTCAGGTAGCACCAGCAGGGAGGATCCAGGTGAAGGAGTTAAAACTAGTCCACTCTGGCAGATTGACTATTTAAATTAAAGGCTCTTGAAAACAGCAAGTACAAAAAGATCATTCTGAACTTTGTGCTGTTTCTTAAAAGCAGAAGTTGAAATTCCCATGGGAAAGATATCCTTCCTATACCAAAAGGAATGACGTTTTTATCCTCAAGGGTGAGAAGTTAAGACTAAAAGAATTCTGTACAGGCCCTTTAAAATAACTCTTATCTTTTAAGTCCCCCCCACATAATCTAGTAACTTCTTCACAATTTACTATTCTTTGTCCCATGCAGTATATAAGTAACTGCAGGGGCCAAGTGAAAACTTGATTTCCTTTTTCTCCCTTTTCCATGAAAATTAAAATTTTAATTTTAAAAAAAAGTGAAAAGAGCATTATGTAAGCTTTCCCTCCCGGATTTTCTTGCACTCAAACCTGAATTTTTTCTTCAGCTAGAAAATTTCGAAGGAAATGACTCAGAAACTTCTTCCCACCTGTCATTCAAGGATCAGGTATATTTCAGTAAATTCTGATATTATGAGCTCATCCTATTTTAGGCCAAACTTTTGGATCTTTTGGTTTAAAGACTTCTCTTCAGAGAATATGCTACTTCCAGTTTTAATAACTATACCCAGGCAGGCAGACTCAGGACTGGAAGGACAATTCCCAGGAAGGCTTCAGTCTATTGATTATAGACAAAATATTGGTTAAGGCTGGACTTATCTCTGGACTAGGTTGGCCATCCACTCTTGAGCTTAGTTAAGACATATGGGGCCACATGCAATGAGGCATCTTTGCCCTCAACTGCTGTTGGTCTCACACGCATGAGGATTGAACAGGGTTAATTACCTACCGCTTTACGTTTCTGCTTCCCTTTCACCCCCAGTTTCCTCTTTTCCTAACATCCATCACTACACATC
>NW_012147830.1:1294997-1304802 GCF_000956105.1 Propithecus coquereli | reverse complement strand
TTTTGCTATTTTAAAATAAAACAGTTTCATCATTCTTTAAATGCATCCAGTGAAATCTAGCCATCAGACCCACCAGCATCCATATTTAAAAACACATGAAAAACCTTTCAACATTCAGCTATTTTACATCATTCCTTTTTACCTTGAAATTATATTTCCATACCTCTTCCTCCAAAGAATTTTCTCTTGATTTAATATACTTTCATATTTGAAAATCTTTTATTGATAATCAGGTCATACTTCTTTGCAATGAAAATACGTGTATAAATTTAAAACATGAAATGTTCTTATGGCCCATGTTCATTATTCTAAATATTTTTAAAGTTTCTTCTGGATTGAGTTATCACTACACTTGCTGTCAGAGTGCAACTGAAAAAACAAAAATATATGTATTTAAGTCTTGGTAAATAGTTATTAAGCACAAAAGCTAAATTTTTATTGGAACTACATTTCTTAATGAGGTGACTGAGAACAAAAAATTTTCTGTGGTCTTTCATTTAGGACAATGATCTAGCAGGCAATACACTTCTAAAAATGTATTGACCCTGCATCTAACATAGAATCTTAGATTTTGTTAATAGAGATTGAAACATTAATCATTGTATAAGATGAAATATAATGAGGATTGCCTATAATAGGAGTAAACATTTCATACTACTTGGTAAAATAGTTTTTATATGTTTATTAACTAATGCACACCAAACCTGAAAGAAATTGCAAAATTTAATTCATGAGTTTTATCCAATGTAGCTTAAAAAAAAATACACTCAGTAAAACATCCCAGTTAAATCTAAAATAATCCATCCAGCATGGATGTCTTTTCTTTCTTTTTCCTGTTTAATTGCTCTAGCTAGAACTTCCAATACTATCTCAAATAGATATTCCAAAAGTGAGCATCCTTGCCCTTTTCCAGATTATAGGAGGAAAGCGTTCAGTCTTTAAACTTTGAGTATGATGTAAGCTACAGGTTTTTCATACATGGCCTTAATTATGTTTGACGAAGTTTCCTTCTATCCCTAGTTTATTGGGTACTTCTAATATGAAAGAATGTTGAATTTTGTCAAATCCTCTTTCTCCATCAATTGAGATGATCATGTTGTGTTTTGTTGTTTTTCTTTACTCTGTTAATGAGGTATACACCAATCGATTTTGTATGTTGAGCATTCTTGCATTCCAGTATTTTGTTGAGGATTTTTGCGTCGATATTCATAAGGTATATTTATTGGTCTATAGTTTTCTTTCCTTGTTATGTCTTTGGTTATGTCTGGCTTTGGTATCAGAATAATGCTGGTCTCATACAATGAGTTAGGAAGTTTTCTCTCCTCTTCAATTTTCTGGAAACATTTGAGAAGGATTGGTATTAATTCTGCTTTTAATGTTTAGTTGAATTTGGCAGTGAAGTCATCTGGTCCAAGGATTATTTTGTTGAGATGTTTTTTATTCTGATTCAATCCCCTTGTTAGTTAAAGGTATATTCTGATTTTATGTTTCTTCATGATTCAGTCAAAGTAGGTTATATATTTCTAGGAATTTGTCCATTTCATCCAGGTTATACAATTTGTTGGCACAATTGTTCATCATACTCCCTTACAATCCTTCCTATTTCTGTAAGTGGATAGTAATGTCCACACTTCATTTCTGTTTTTGGTAATTTTAATCTTCTCTCTTTTTTTCTTAATCAATCTAGCTAAAGATTCCTTAATTTTTTTGATTTTTTTAGTAGAACCAATAATTGGTTTTATCGATTTTCTCTATTGTTTTTCTATTCTCTATTTGGTTTATTTCTGCTCTTAATTATTTCATTACATCTGCTAATTTTGGGTTTAGTTTGTTCTTCTTTCTCTACTTCCTTAAGGTATAAAGTTAAGTTGTTGATTTCCAACCATTTTGAACGTGGCTGTTTCATTCATGATTGGGAATTTGCTTTGTTGTTGCTGAGTTTTGACTGTTGTCTAGAGCTCTTACTAATTCAATCAATTTCTGGATTTTTTTAAATATATATTTCCACAGGACAAAGAGGTTTAGAGCTTCCTACTTCACTATGTGTTCCATTAGGGATGTTCAAGAACAATAATGGGGGTAGAGTTCAAATACTGCAGAAATAGTTGAGGAATCATCACACATTTGTATAAATCTCAAACTAGAAGAACAAACCAAAGATGTTTTCTATGTGGCTGAGCGTTTCTACAGAAATATCATATAATTAATGACCATCTATACTAATTATGAAAAAAATAGATAGTATTTACTATTGAGCAATATTTTAATATTTTTCCAGCAAGCATGCCCTGTCATTCCCCAGAGTAACTATTCAACTCTCAGTCTTCCTACTTTGCCTACCACACCTCAGTGTGCTTATGACTGTACACATACTCACTCCTACACCCACACTTCCCAAAGGAGGTCTTGCTTTGTGATTCATTAAATCAATTTCAAAATTGATACAAAATATTCAAAATCAATACCACCACACGGTAACATCCTCAACTTCCCATCACCTGTGAGACACCCATCCTCTTCTCATTACTTCTTGTTACAATGTAGAAGGCACCTCACCTCCCATCTAAGGGAAATTCTATAAGTGGATTCCAGACCTCTTCCCTTCTCATCATGTCAAGGACTTTGCTTCTTTAATGATATACTTTAACATCAACATTAATATTTTGCTCCTTCTAGCAGATCATTACCAACAGTAAATTAAAAACCCCAAAAACTCAATTAAAAATAAATCCTCTCTTTAACTACTTTTTTCCATAACTACAGTGTATTTCTCTGCTCCTTTTCCTAGCCAAAATTTAATTTTCTGCTTCTCATTCCTCATTTTATATTCATTTTTAATTCTTTTAAATTATGAAATATTTCAAACTTAAAAATGTTCTACAGTAACATTAAAACAAATGAAAATATAAAACTTATGGGTAAAAGCAAGGACATTGTCCAGTTCAGAATACTCTAATATTGTAATGGTGGTGTGTAAATAACTTATATCTTTAGTGTGCAGGTTAAAAGAAAAAACATTACAAATAATGGTAGCTACAATAAGTTGGGAAGGAATATCCAATATAAAAAAATGTAAATTTTGACATCAAAAACAAAATGTAAGGGGATGGATTAAAAGTTTAGAGTTTTTTATACAATCAATTAAAATTGTTACCAGCTCAAAATAGCCTGCTATAACTATAAGATGTCTGCTGTAATGTGCATGGTGACCACAAAGCAAAAACCTATAGTAGACACAAAAGACAAAAAAGGAATTAATGTATACCATGACAAAAAAACCATCTAATCGCAAAGGAAGACAGCAAGAGAGAAATAAAGGAATGAAGGATATACAGAACAACCAGAAAACAATTAACAAGACAGCAATAGTAAGTTCTTACCTATTAACAATAATTAACTTCAATGTAAATGAATTAAATTCTCCAATCAAAAAATTGCAGAGTGGCTAAATGGATAACAAACAAGACCCAATTATATGCTGTGTATAAGAGACTCATTTTACCTATAAGGAAATACATAGGCTAAAAGTGAAGTCATAGAAAAAAATATTCCATGCAAATGAAAACCAAAAGATAGCAGGAGTAGCTATAGTTTTATCAGATAATATAGACTTTAAGTCAAAAACTTTAAAACAACACAAAGGAAGTCATTATATAATAATTAAGGGGTCAATTCATCAATAAGATGTAACAATTGTAGATATATATGTACCCAATATTGGAGCACCTAAATATATGAAATAAATATTAATAGATCTAAAGGGAGAGTATACTATAATAAAACAACAGTAGAGAACTTCAATACCCCACTTTCATCAATAGACAGATCATCCATAAAGAAAGTAAGGAAAAATTGGACTTAAACTACATATTAGACCAAATGCACCTAACAGACATAAACAGAACATTCCATCCTACAACAGCAGAATACACATTCTTCTCAAGCACATACAAAACATTCCCCAGGGCGCATTGTATTTTGGGCCATAATACAAGTCTCAACAGATTTAATTCATAATAAGTATCTTTTTTTGGCCATAAGGTATAAAACTAGAACTCAATAAAGAGAGAAATTTTAGAAAATCACAAGTAAATGGAAATTAAATAACATACTCCTAAACAACCTGTGGGTCTAAGAAGAAATTAAAAGGGAAATTGAAAATTTGAGACAAGTGAAAATGAAGATGCAACATATCAATATTTATGGTTTTCAGAAAAGTTAGTTCTAAGAGGGAAGTTGATAGCAATAAGCAATCAATAACTACATTAAAAAAGAAGAAAGATCCCAAATAGCCTGCTCTTATACCTCAAGGAAGTAGAAAGGGAATTAAAAACTAAGCCTAAAGTTAGCAGAAGGAAGGAAATAATAAAGATCAGAGCAGAAATAAATGAAATAGAGACTAGAAAAGCAACAGAAAAGATCAACAAGACTAAGAGTTGGATGTTTGAAAAGGTGAACAAAATCAGCGAACCTTTAGCTAGACTAAGTAAAAATACGACTCAATTAAATAAACTTAGAAATGGAAGAGAAGACATTCCAACTGATAACACAGAAATACACAGGTTTATAAGAAACTACCATGAGCTATTATACACCAATAAATTGAATAATCTAGAAGAAATGGATAAATTTCTAGAAATATACAACCTACTCAGATTGAATCATGAAGAAATACAAAATCTGAACATAGCAACAATAAGTAAGAACATTGAATTAGTAACAAAAAGTCTCCCATCAAAGAAAAGCCCAGGATCTGAGGGCTTCGTTGATGAATTTTACTAAACACTTAAAGAAGAAATAATACCAATCTTCAAATTCCTCCAAAAAAACTGAAGAGGAAGGCATACCTCCAAACTTATTTTAGGAGGCTAGCATTACCCTAATAACAAAACCATGCAAGGACACTACAAGAAAGGAAAATTACAGGCCAATATTCCTGATGAAAATAGATGCAAAAATCCTCAGAAAAGTACTAGCAAACTGAATTCAGCAGCACATCAAAAGGATCATTACCACGATGAAGTGGGATTTATCCCAAGGATGCAAGGATGGTTCAATATACGCAAATTAATAAATATGATACAGCACATTAACAGAACAGAGGACAAAAACCATATGATCATCTTGATAGATGCAGAAAAAGCATTTGGAAAAATTCAACATCTATTTATAATAAAATTTCTCAACAAACTAGGAATATACCTTAACATAATAAAGGACATCTATGACAAAGCCAAAGCTAAAATCATATTCGATGATGACAAGTTGAAAGCTTTTCTTCTAAAATCAGTAATGAGACAAGAATTCCCCTCTCACAACTTCTGTTCAACATAGCACTGGAAGTCCTAGCCAAAGCAATTAGGAAAGATAAAAATATAAAAGACATTCAAATCAAAAAAGAAGAAGTTAAACAATCTCTGTTTGCAAATGGCATGATTTTATATACAGAAAACCCTAAAGACCCCACCAAATACGTTAGAACTAATAAATGAATTCTGTAAAGTTGTAGAATAAAAAATCAACATACAAAATTTACTAGTGTTTCCATGTACTAATGAAGAACTATCTGAAAAAGAAATCAAGAAAACAATTCCACTTACAATGGCTACTAAAAATAAAATACTTAAGAATAAATTTAACCAAGGAGGTGAAATATTTGCACACTGAGAACTAAAACATAGATGAAAGAAATTAAAGATAGATAAATGAAAAATATCCCATGTTCATAAATTGAAAGAATTAATATTGTTAAAATGTCTGCATTACCCAACGAGATCTACAGATTCATTTAAATCCAATCCCTATCAAAATTCCTTTTTTTAAATAAATAGAAAAAAATTCCAAAATTTGCATGAAATGACAAAAGATGCCAAATAGCCAAAGCAATCTTGAAAAAAAGCAAAGCTGGAGGCAGCACACTACCTGACTTCAAAATAACCTACAAAGCTGTAGAAATTAAAACAGCATGGTACTGGCATAAAAACTGATACATAGACCAGTAAAACAGAATAGAGAGCCCAGAAATTAATCCATGCATATCCAGTCAATTGATTTTCAAAAAAGATGCGAAGAGCACTCAATGGGAAAAGGATAGGCTCTTCCATAAGCAGTGTTGGGAAAACTGGATAACCATGTGCAGAAAAAAAAAAAATTGGACCATCTCACACCATATACAAAAATTAACTAAAAATGGATTGAAGACCTAAATGTAAGGACTGAAACCAGAAAACGAATAGAAGAAAACATAGGGGAAAAGCTTCATGACATTGGTCTTGGCAATGATTATTTAACTATGATTCTAAAAGCACAGGCAACAAAAGCAAAACTTATTACAAATATGATTACATAAAGCCGAAAAGCCTCTACACAGCATAGGAGAAAATAATTCACGGTCAACAGAGTGAAAAGACAACCTACCAAGTGGGAAAAATGTTTGCAAACCACATCTCTGATGAGAAGTTATTATTCAAAATGTAGAAGGAACTGTCAAAATTCAATTACACAAAAAACAAATAAGACTATTTCAAAACGTGCAAAGGATCTGAATAGCTGTTTTTCAAAAGAAGACATACAAATGGCCAACAGATATATGAAAAATGCTCACTATCACTAATCATCAGGGAAATGCAAATCAGAACTATGATGAGATATCATCTCACAACTGTTAGAATGGCTATTACCAAAAAGTCAAAAGATAAAAAGTGTTGGTGAAGATGTGGCAAAAAGGGAACCCTTGTACCCTGTAGGTGGTAATAAAATTAGTATAGCCATTTAGAAAACAGTATGGAAATTCCTCAAAAAATTAAGAACAGGACTACCATATGATTCAGCAATCTCACATCTGGGCATGCATCCAAAGGAAATGAAGTCAGTATTTCAGAGAATTATTTGCACTGCCGTGTTCATTGCAGCACTATTCACGATAGCCAAGATATGGCATCAGCCCAAGTGTCCACCAGTAGATTTATGGACAAAGAAAATGTGGTTTATATACACAATGGAATACTATTCAGCCATAAAAAAGAAGGAAATGCTGTCATTCGTGACAATATGGATGAACCTGAGGATATTATGCTAAGTCAAATAAGCTAGGCACAGAAAGACAAATATTACATGATCTCACTTATAGGTGGAATCTAAAAAAGTTGAACTCATGGAAGCAGAGAGTAGAATGGTGGCTACCAGAGGCTGGGGGAGGTAGGACGATTGGGGAGATGCTAGTAAAGGATATGAAATTTCAGTTAGAAGGAGATGTCTCAGCAAACTTTTCTGCCTTTTCTAGCCATTGTTCTTTCCCTGTCTTCAATGTCCTATTTTAATTATCTGGCCACGCAGGTATACCATGTACCCAGTTGGTACCTTCTGTGCTACTCCTGTGAATATTAATTCACTAGGTCATTTGTCACCTGCCTACCCTTCCGTCGATTTCTTCATCTTAACAACTTCCATATTTTTCAATTTCATTTTTATATGAAAAATTGGAAAGCTGCCATTCAAAATGACTTCTGTTTTTTTTTCCATCTGTTCCTCTCATTGTTAGCATGTTAACTCAGCAAGGTAAATAATCTTCTCACTGACCTTAAGCAAAAGAAAACACTGGAATGGCTGCAAGGGGCATGGGAGGTAACCAAGAGGATCACTGCCAAGGCAGAGCATTTAGGGGAAAGCAATAGAACCCAGTTCTCCACAGTTTGCTGAGACATTGCCTCAGTATCTCTTCGGACGTAGAATTAGAGCTATTTTCCTGATTATACAGAACAGTTACTAGGGAAATTGTTAGGATGAACAAAACCTTTCAGAACTGAAAAATAGCAAATGTAAGCCCTTTAGCTGTTTGGTATTGCAAGTATGCCTTAAAGACAATTACAAATTCAAGAACAGAAAGAATTGTTTTTACAATTGGGGAAGTGTACAAGGGGACGGAGCTGAAAGGAATGAGAGGAACTTGAAATTTTAAACTGATTCCCTCTGGTTTTAGAAAGGCACCTGCATGCATTTCAAATAAGCCAATGATTGCCAATGACTGTAGATTTGCAATTTGTTTCCACATATTAAAAAGGAAGTGCACTAACAGAACAAAAAGTCCTGTCTTTCTTTAATAAATTTTCACTCTCAAAAAGGTGAGTATTGTCCTGGTTGTGAAATCTAAAGTTGACTTACTTGAAATACCAACTGCAATGAAGAGGGAGTGGCAGTGAGAAGAACGGTATATATATTCAGGATGTCACCATTCAGAACACTGAGACTCTCATAGGCTTCCTGACAACCTCTGCTTCCTCCAGGAACACAGGTGAGCGCTTCCAGATGCTCCACATAACAATATGAATTATTTTTAGAATACTAACAATAATGTGTTTTATATCATGCATCTACTTCATTCTAACTGTATTTTGCTTATTCTACAAGGGCAAAATTAAAATACCTACTTCGTCAAATTTATCCTTTCAATTGTTTATTTTCAAGTGAACAAATGCACCCTTAGAAGCATGGGGATAGGGGAGGAGTGCCTTGCAGCCACAGAACCTTGAAGGAAAAGTCAGAGGTGCCTCTTGAGAGCTGGCTGGATGGCATCCACAGAAATCTTCATCTTAGCATTTGGTTTAAAGCCTTTCTACCTAGACCTAGTACAGCCAGCAATGAAGAAAAGATAAAGATGTTCTATTTCCTGTTTACGAAGTCTTTGAAAATACTAATTTCATGAGTCTTCTAATTATGAGATTAATACATGACCGTGTAGAAGGCTTGAAAAGGAAAAAGAAGGAAAACTTTAATTGTCAGAATCCTATAACCCCGATATGTCGCTTTCTGTAAGAAAATTTTATTACAAAGTGATGCTCCATTCAGTAAAGTCATTTTAAAATGAATCTAATGCTTTTCCAGGAGTTCTAGATCACACCAAGGTCACCATGAAGTCACTCAGTGAAGCAAACACCCAGTTTGCTTTAGATATGTTCCGACAGTTTGGAAAATCAAAGGAGGACAACATCTTCTATTCCCCTTTAAGCATCACATCAGCATTTGGGATGCTTCTATTAGGGTGCAGAGAAAACACTGCCCTACAAATTGAGAAGGTAGGTGTCAGCTTTGTTACCTTGACTTATCTCAACGTTGCTCTCCATCACTGTGTCAGCGAGCATGCAGATGGCACCAGATCCAGTGGCCTAATGGGTAGCACAGGGGCTGATGGGTGGCACAGGGGCTCATGGGTAGCACAGGGCCTGATGGGTAGCACAGGGGCTGAGCAGAAATTCCCATAATTGAGTGAGCACTGATTTAAACAGATCTTCTGAATAAAATTGCCTTATCCCACTTCATATCTCTTCCAGGTCCTTCACTTTAATGAAGTCACAGAGAACACAAAAGAAAGAACTACGGCGTATCATGTGAGTCACTACAGTTCAGAAATAGCTTTGGATATCTCCGTGGGTCATAGTTTAAACTGGGACTTCATATAAATTAAGAAACTAAAGGCAATTTTTAGAAGTATTCCTGGACAAGAAAGATTGGGACTTATGGAGTGGTTTTGCATTTCGTGTCACATAATTATAATTTTCACATTTTGCTTTACTATAAGAAGGTCAGCATTGTACTTAAGAGCATGGGTCTAGAGCTGCATAGGCTATGTTCAAATTGGAGCTCTGCTCTTCACAAATAGTGAACACGGGCAAGATACAACTGCTGAGTCACACTGACCTCCTACCAATAAACTAGGGGTAATAGAGAATCTGACTCAATACATGCAAATACATGCAATCATTTATACCAGTGCCTGGCCTATAAAAAGCTATAATAAAAGTTATTATTA
>NW_012147830.1:1281031-1282246 GCF_000956105.1 Propithecus coquereli | reverse complement strand
ACAAAATGCAGGTGGCCATTCACACATAGGAAGGATAATTTGGAAATATATTAATCATATAGACAGAAAAATTCTAAACTAGAGTAGGGCATGACGAGTCCAGAGTGGTAGGCAGATACTAGAACATGAAGAGCCTGTAAACCACATTAAGAACTTTCTGTTTTATCCTGAAAGGAATGGGAAGCTCATTACAGGCTTTGATTATTTGTTTCTCTAAGAGCGAAATAAAATTATTGTATCTGTATCTTGAAAATCCAATTCTGGCTACTCTGATATAAATGGATGAGAATAAAGAATACTGTGGTTACTGTGACATAAATTAGGAAAGCATTACAGTGTTGGGGGTGGAGATGGAAAGAAAGAGATAACTTGTGAGAATTATTTAGGAAGCAACAGACACAGAATTAAGGCAACATTAGATATAGTGAAGTGAAGAGAGGCCAAGAGAGACACCCAAGCTTCTGACCTAGCCAGCTAGATTTTGTTTTGGAGAGAAGAGAGGATCATGGGTTAAACTTAGAATTGACCAGCCTGAGCAAGAGCGAGACCCCGTCTCTACCAAAAAATGGAAAGAAATTAATTGGACAGCTAAAAATATATGTAGAAAAAATTAGCCGGGCATGGTGGTGCGTGCCTGTGGTCCCAGCTACTCAGGAGGCTGAGACAGTAGGATCGCTTGAGCCCAGGAGTCTGAGGTTGCTGAGAGCTACGCTGACGCCACGGCACTCGCCCCAGGCAAGAGAGTGAGACTCTGTTTCAAAAAACAAAAAAAACTTAGAATTGAATTTGAGGTTCTTTTAAGATCCAAATAGATTTGTTTGGCAGCTATCATTATAAACACACACTCTTTTTTCTTCACTTTTTTATCGTATATATTTAAGGTGTACAACATGACGTTTTGATATACATATACATTATGAAATGGTTACTCTAGTCAAGTATACTAGCGTATATCAGTCATCTCACACAATTACCTTTTGGTATGTGTCAAGAGCACCTAAAATCTATTCTTTTAGCAAAAATCCCAAATACAGTGTTATTAAGTTTAGTCCTCATGTTGTACGGTAGATCTCTAGACTTGTTCATTCCACGTATCTTCAACTTCAGATCTTTAACCTACATATCCCCGTTTCCTCACCCTTTCCCCCAAGTCCCACCCCTGGTAACCACCATTTTTATTCTCTATCTCCATGTATTTGAGTTTTATTAGACTAC
>NW_012147830.1:1279408-1280981 GCF_000956105.1 Propithecus coquereli | reverse complement strand
TCGGGCTGCAGCCATGAAGACAGCTCCGTCTGGTAAACTGTTGATCAGTGAGTTTCTAAATTAGTGACATGGTGAATAATTAATGATCAGTCACGGACTTTTGCAAAGCATCTTCCACACATCTTCCACACATCTTCTACTTGTACCGTGCATGACAGATGCTTTTTTTCTTTTCCTTGCAGGAAAAATCAAAGATCTATTTCCTCACAACACTCTTAAATCCACCACCATACTGGTTCTTGTGAACGCAGTCTATTTCAAAGGGCAGTGGAAGGAGAAATTTAATAAAGAAGATACTAAAGAGGGCAAATTTTGGCTGAACAAGGTATTGCATATATTTTATTTATATAATGTAATGTAGTTATACAGGGAATGTTAATTTTTTTATTTCAGAAAATTATGGTGGTACAAACATTTTGGTTACAAGTAATGCCTTTGCCTCACCCAAGCCAGGGCTAGAGGTGTGCCCTTCCCCCACACAGTGTGCTCCGTCTCCATTAGCTGTGAGTTTACCCACCCACACTCCCCCACCTGACTGACACCCAGTGAGTATTACTGCCATGTGAGCACCTTAGTGTTGATAAGTTAGTACCAATTTGATGGCGAGTACATGTGGTGCTTACTTTTTCATACTTGTGATACCTCATTTCGAAGGATGGGCTCAAGCTCTCTCCAAGATAATATAAGAGGTGCTAGATCACCATCGTTTTTTGCAGTTGAGTAGTATTCCATAGTATACATGTACCACATTTTATTAATCCACTCATGTTAAATTTAAACACATCTGATGGAATGTACCATGCAAAGTAAAACATTTCATTCTTATAACTTATTTAGCTACAAATACTTATAGAAATTCTTTTCTCCTATGCACAAAATTCCTGCCTTATTTCTTAGAAAGAGAAGGATGTGTTAGTAACTCAATGATATTGTCATTTTGGCTTGAGGCTCACTTGGTATTTGTTTGGCACATTGATTTATTGCAGGACACAAGCAAATCTGTACAGATGATGAATCAAAGAAAATTCTTGAATTTTGCCTTGCTGGAGGATGTGCAGGCCAGAGTTCTGGAAATACCGTACAAAGGTGAAGACCTAAGCATGATTGTGCTGCTGCCAAATGAAATAGACGGTCTGCAGAAGGTAAAACCTTACATCCACAATCCTTCCATTGCCCAATTTTCTTCCTCAGGTACCAAGTCTAAATAAGGCAAAAGGTTTTAGACAAAGGAGCCTCAAACTAATGAAAAATTCAAAATGAGGAACAATGATTCATTTTCGTATTACACATCTTTTAACATAAAGACCTGATACAAACTGAAGGCTTAAGAATTATTAATTAATTAGAATTATATACAGTGGATATCAATTTGATGGTATTATTATGCAACAATTTATACTTGATTGAGAGAAATATAAAGCAATGTGGGAAATATTTACAAATACATAAAGCAAAAAAAGGTATTATAATAGGGTAGACACTGTAATTGCAGTATGTGATATGTAATGTGTACAGGAAAGGAAGAGTCTATTAAAAATTGACACATGTAGGAGGCTGTCGGCATAAGGAATAG
>NW_012147830.1:1267412-1268443 GCF_000956105.1 Propithecus coquereli | reverse complement strand
TGCTCTTTAGTGCACAAAACTGCAAGACATTGATTTACTTTCAAAAGAAATCAAGGAGAGATTATCAATGAGCTCTGCTTCACTCGCCTTATGCGTGACGCAAACAAAAGGACATTTCACTTTCAAAGAAAAGTTTTAAACACACACACTATTGCAGTCATGAAGTCATTGATTTGATGGTAGGATTGGAATGCAAGCGAGTAAAACAAAATTCACAAGAACAGATGATTTCCACAGTCACACGACTACTCTGACACTGTGGCTGTCTTTTCTAAGAGCAGCAATACCACGGCAATGACTGTCTTAAGGAGAAGAAAATCTGCCAAAGAAGAAAATGCTGTTGGACTCATTGTGCTTGATGAAGAACAGGAAGGGATGATCACAGTGAACATTTTCATCACCTGGAGCTGATGTGACATTGAAGCCAACACCGGTGGCAGCTGTAGCCTCGGTGCCTTCCTCAGTGACCACGATGAAGGAGCTGTGCAGGAACTTCTGGGCATGCAACCTGGAGCGTGCACACATTCCTGAATAGTCGGCTTTGCGCTCACTGAAAGCATCTCCCAGCCCCATGGCTGCCAGGACCGCCTCAAGGTCGTAACGCCCCTCCACTTGGAACCGGGGCAAGCGTAAATTCACATTCCTTTCTTCCATATGTCCTGGACTGGTCCACTCCACTAATTGCTCAGGACTTATTTTATCTATAATCTATTAAAAAAAAAAGTGGGAGCAGAACACCATGCTTATCAATAAAAATTTAAAACAGTGTAACACTGATTTGTGTCCATCAAAAGTTATTAATTTTAGTAATAAATAAAAGTAAAATTTTCATTTCACTAGACTCCTGTCTTTATATAGAAGGAAGTTGTCTACATTTCTCTAGTTAAATTATCTGTGTATATGTGAAAATCCAATAACATTAAATGAATTTTTAAAGACGAAAAGTAAGTCATTTCTTATTCCATTAATCTGATACATATTATTTCACTTCTTACTATCCTCCTCTAGTCTATGTATGCACATATATATAT
>NW_012147830.1:1265034-1265682 GCF_000956105.1 Propithecus coquereli | reverse complement strand
ACGTGTGGCAGAATCAACGCACATGGACGTGACTGAGCATTAAAAACACAGCCAGGTCAGCACCTGAAGGCCTTGCCGAAAAGGGTTTGCTGGCAGAATCAGTAGGGAGGTTCTCACTTTGCCCATCGCCTATTTATCCCACTGGATAAATGGAGGTTGATGGTTAAGAGTCCAGACTCTGGGGTCAGATGCCTCTGTCAGCATCCAGTTTTGCCTCTTATCAGCTGAGAATCTTGGGTAAGTTATTTAAGCTCTCTGTGCCTCAGTTTCCAAATCTGTAAAATAGGAATAAAACCTGCCTCACAGCATTATTGAAAGGAGTAAATGATTTAATACATGAAAGCACTTAAGACGCTATCTAGCACATAGTAAGCACTCAGTGTTAGCTATTACTATTCTCACCCATTGGATATAGTACCCACATGAGATTTAGAGACTACTTATTCTATTAGAAAAGAAGTTGATATTTTTGTTTCTGGGTTCAGCCCATCCCACACTAAATTCTGATAAATACCATTCGACCAACCTTTTGATAGACCCCTTTTTTTCTGCTTCTTTTAATTTTGTTTCTTTGGACTAAGCATGAAGGAAAAAAAATGCACTCTGAAATCACAGAGGTCTCCCTGATAATCGGGATACAAAATGCAC
>NW_012147830.1:1252991-1254284 GCF_000956105.1 Propithecus coquereli | reverse complement strand
AAAAAAAAATCAAGTTGCAAACAATAATGACAAAAAGATACTGTGTTTGCTGAAATAATAAATATATGGAAAAAATTAATACCTTATTCATGACAGTGGGATTTCCTCTTTCAGGAAAGAATGGAGGTGTTTCAAGGAAGGTACTGACAGGGCATCAGCTGATTTGGTAATGGTTTATTTTTTACTCTCAGCAGAGGAGTTAAAAGGTAATTATTGCATTATTCCTTATACCTTTTGTACCTCCATCTCAAGATTTTATCATCAATTTTTAAAGGCAAGTTTCAGTATTCATTTGATAATCAAATGGTACATGTCAAGCCTATCTCTGGACAAATCACTAAGTGATGAGATTAGAGTAGATGACCTCTAAGATACATTCCAGTCCTAATATCCTCTCATTCAGTAACTCTATTCTTACCTCTGTGTCTCCTGGGGAATGGACAGAGCTGCTACACAGGGTTGTATACGGGTTGTGCCCTGCACAAAGCTGAAATTCAATTTCCACTCCAGATGTCAGGCCCTCCACCCAGGAGTGGAGCTTCTATCCAAAGTAAAGTGCCTTTTCCTGATTTGCACAAAGGTTCTATGTATGGGCTATCATGATTGGGAAAGAAAACATGCTGAAAACAACTGTACTTCTCAATTCAGTGGACATCAGAGAAGCTATCTGCCCCAACTCTGTTGTGCAAACACTAGAGGGAAGGCTGACTCTCACAGACACAACTGAGCCACCCACACAACCCAGCCTTCCGGGATAACGAACAGCTCCTATCACTGGGTGATTTGAGCCATGATTTTATGAGGGCCTGACATGAGACTATAAATACTGTCACGGAAGTTGTGTGCCCTTCCTGAGAGCTCTGGTCATCTCCTGATGCTAGCCCTGACCTAATGGACTTATTCCTTCCCAGAGTTGAGCAGACTGTCCTTTGGGTGAGGAATACTATTAATAGAAGGCTGGAGCAGGAAAAGACCTCAAGAAGTCATTGGTGCTATGCTAACCTTTTTTTAAAGAAAACAGCAGCAGGGGGCTAAAACTACGAATGGAATTTGGTAATAATATCACCTACTACTGCCGCCACCACTGGATGAGTTACCCGTTTGTTCCAAATGCTCCTACAGACACTTTACAGAGGCCAAAAGAAGATAACTTACCCAAAGTAGCATAGCTCTTAAGTGACTGAGCCAGGACTTGAACCAATCACTACAAAACCCAAGCACTCTGCCATGGGGACTTTTCAGTCCAGTAGCCTTTGCCAGCTATATCATAGACGTTATTATCCATCAAAGCTA
>NW_012147830.1:1250552-1251353 GCF_000956105.1 Propithecus coquereli | reverse complement strand
ACAAGCATCCACCTAAAATATAATAAATGAATCTTGTAACCATAATGTTGAGCCAAAAAAAATCAAGTTGCAAAGAATAATGACAAAAAGATACTATATTTACTGAAATAATAAATATATGGGAAAAATGAATACCCTATCATGGGAAAAATGAATACCCTACTCATGACAGTGGGATTTCGTCTCTCAGGAAAGGATGGGGGTGTTTCAAGGAAGGTACTGATGGGGCATCAGCCGATTTGGTAATGGTTTATTTTTTCCACTGAGCAGAGGAATTAAAAGGTATTTATTGCGTTATTTCTTATACCTTTTGTACCTCCATCTCAAGATTTTATCATCAATTTTTAAAGGCAAGTTTCAGTATTCATTTGATAATGAAATGGTACATGTCAAGCCTGCCTCTGGACAAATCACTAAGTGATGAGATTAGAGTAGATGACCTCTAAGATACATTCCAGTTCTAATATCCTCTCATTCAGTAATTCTATTCTTACCTCTGTGTTTCCTGGGGAATGGACAGAGCTTGTATACAGGTTGTATACGGGTTGTGCCCTGCACAAAGCTGAAGTTCAATTTCCACTCCAGATGTCAGGCCCTTCACCCAGGAGTGGAGCTTCTATCCAAAATAAAGTGCTTTTTCCTGATTTGCACAAAGCTTCTATGTATGGGCTATCGTGATTGGGAAAGAAAACATGCTGAAAACAATTGTACTCCTCAATTCAGTGGACATCAGAGAAGCTATCTGCCCCAACTCTGTTGTGCAAACACTAGAGGGAAGGCTGACTCTCACAGTTGCAACTG
>NW_012147830.1:1249047-1250502 GCF_000956105.1 Propithecus coquereli | reverse complement strand
CTACAAAGCAACAGTAATTAAGACACAATGTGTTGCTAGCATGAAGACAAATATATATACCAATGGAACAGAATGAAGAGCCCAGAAATAAGCCCTTGGATATTGGCCAAATTATTCTCAATAAGGACTACACAATGAGGAAAGGACAGTCTTCAACAAATGGTGTTGGGAAAATTGAACATCCATAGGCAAAAGAATGAGTTGGATATTTTCACTATACCATATACAAAAATTAACTCAAAATGTGTTAAAGACCTAAACATAAGACATAAAACTACTAAAAAAAATAGGTGGAAATTTTCAAGGCATTGAATTTGGTAATGATTTCTTGCCTGGGACATCAAAAGCACAGGCAACAAAGGCAAAATAAACAAATGGGACTACATCAAACTGAAAATTGTGAAACAAAGGAAACCATCAACAGAGAGAAAAGGCAACTTACGAAATGGGAGAAAATATTTCCAAGTCATATATTTGATAAGAAGTTAACATCCAAAAGAGGTAAGAAACTTCTACAATTCAATGAATGACAAAAAACACAAATAATTTAAAAATGGACAAAAGATTTGAATAGACACTCTCCAAAGAAGACGTACAAATGGCCAACAAGCATATGAAAAGATGCTCAACATCACTAATCATAAGAGAAAGGCACATTAAAACCATGAGGAGATATCACTTCACACCCATTAAAATGGCAACTAGCAAAAGAACAAAAAAATAGCAAGTGTTTGGTGAGGATGCAGAGAATTTGGAACACTTGTGCATTGTTTGGCAATGTAAAATAGTGCAGCTGTTATGGAAAATAGCAAGGAGCATGTATATACTCATATAAGAAATTTTTTTAAATACAAAAATGTATACAAAAGAAATACAATTATGAATAATTCAACCACCTAAATGCCACCTATTTTAACTTTTGGGAAATTGCCTTTCTAGTTTTTGACTGTGTACATAGTGTTTTCTTTTTATTTTTTATATAGTTGTAATAGATTGGATTACAATCTATTACAGCAAAATACAGCCAGCAGGCCAAATCTGGTCCACTGTCTGCATTTGTAGGTAAAATTTTATTGGAACACAGCAACACCCATTTGTCCGTATTGCCTCTGCTGCTTTCTGCGAAGCAGGTTCACCCTGCACTGGTTATTCTAGGTTTGCTGGGCAATAGTCACTCTACTACTTGCACAAGTCTGGTGACACGGAATACTCACACAGCAAGTTAAGCGAATCAACTTTATTATTCATCAACAGGCACAAGGGACAATAAATAACTAGGATTTATGCCGAGCTGGTCCCCCAAGTCTCAGAAAGACTGCCAGGGCACATGGGGTCTCATCTGCACATGCCCCACTCTGCACTGCAGCTGAGGGACCCTATTTTTACTTCAATAATAAGAAGCAAGATTTATTGAGCACTTACATTGTATCAGGCACTGTTCTATAAACATATGTT
>NW_012147830.1:1243012-1244667 GCF_000956105.1 Propithecus coquereli | reverse complement strand
GGGATCCCCGTGGGCCCCAAATGCAGGCAATGCTCTCCCGTCCAGGCTAACAATAATAAAGCCAATAGTTGTATCCTTATCTGATACTTTCTATTCTCAATTCACTCAAAATCCAGTCCAGAGAGTAGCAGGATTGATCAATTCTCTGAAACCTCAATCCCTAACTGCATGAAAACTTGACTCTGGGCTGAATCTTCCCTAAGGGGCAACAACATATCCCTGTTCGTGGATTATTAGGTGGAAGTGAAAGCATTTTCTTTTTTATACTTTTCTGTATTGTTTTCGGCTTGTCCAGGAACTTATATTACTTTTGTTATCTCACAAAAAATAATTTTTAAAGAGCAGTTAACATTTACCAAAAATAAATAAGTAGAATATGTTTTACATTTTCTTCATGACCAGTTACTTTATAACTAGTGAATAAAAGCTTTAAGAAGAATCCTAAAAAAAATAAAATAAGATTAATGCAGAATAAAGTTTTTGAAAGCCCACATACTTTCAGGGCTTTTGCTCTCAAGGGCTCATCCCCGCTAGGGCATCCTGCATCTGATATTAAAGCTTCAGTTTCAGCCTCGGGTTTCCATGTAGGTTAACACAGAAATAAAATGAATGAACTTATTGTCAAGCAAGATGAAGAAGATAAATTGCCATAGCCACGTATGCACTAAATTAAACAAAACTGTCCCAAGGAAAGTCTGTGCACAATAAAAGTACTTCTTTCAAATCAACAAACATCAGTTTTTATATACAGAAGTCTTAAATTGGAACCAAAAGAAGAACTTACCCGACTTATGGAGAAACAGAGGCGGCTGGGCAAGGAAGGCGGAACTGTATGTAAATAGAGTAGCCAAGATCCTTAATTTATAGCTCGCTCTCTCTGCCTCAGCACTGGTTTTCCATCTTGCATGCTCATTAAATTGCCCTGGGGAACTTTAAAAAAATATATCTATGCCCAAGCCCCACCCCCAACCAACTGAGTCAGCATCTCTGGGGTGGAAACCAGGAAACAGGATTTTTATCACCTCAGGTGATACCCGCGTGTGCCAAGGTTGGGAACCACTGGTATACGGCCTGGTGAAGACATACATCAAATGCACACTTGCTGTACCACAGATGGACAGAGGTGTATCGTGACAAGCCATTCTCTGTAATAGAGTTATCTCCGCAGTTGCATTACTTTGGTGTGCCAAATGCAAAGAAGAAAATGAAAGAAACTATCTTGCTAGAAAAGAACAAGAAAAAGGAGTGAGAAGTGTTTGCTCAGACACACATACACACACACATGCACGCACACACACTTGTTTTCAAGTATCCTGTCCACTAATTACAAAATCTCTCATTTTAACTCATTCAATAAACAGTTATTGAGTCTATTATGTAGTAGACACCGTGCTAGACTCCAATAATTCATAAACACCCAACACCCTCACTGATTTCAGGAAAAGAACACCACCGAAAAAGAAAAAAGGAAAAAAAAGAACTCAGTAGGAAATTACACCTCCAGATTCCAGTTTTTCCTGCTGCCCCTGGAGCATGTGTGCTGGCTCTACCAGTTCATTAAAAGAAACAGCCCTGGGATTTTTCTCAGCTTTGATCTTCAGTACAGGATGTGAAGATTCACCGTCATCGCTAGGCTGAAGCTCCTAGCAGGGCAC
>NW_012147830.1:1239251-1241633 GCF_000956105.1 Propithecus coquereli | reverse complement strand
AGCCAGGACATCTGTCACCGGTTGCTGTTTTGCTTTGTAATTCAGAGATGCCCTTTTCTCAGGCAAATGATTCTCAGCTAAACAGGAGCCACCTGCTTGGGAAGGTACTTACCACTCCACCTGCCAGCCAGGGCACATCTCAGACATGACTCACTGGCATAAGGTCTAAAAAGACAGCCCTCTTGCATCAGGTCAAACAACTTTGTAGGGCACTGTCTGCTCCAGACCTTCCCCGTGGGATCAGACTGAAGCCAATCTCTAAAAGCCACATGATTGATCAAAACTTTTCCCTCGCCCTGTCCTGCTTCTCTCAAAGAAGCCCCTGCCCCCCAACCTTTCCCACACCCCACACACACAAATCACCTGAACAAAAATCTCTGTCTTTGGCTCTGCTCCTAGGGCACCTGACCTAAGACCAAAGTGTTTTAATATCTAGCCCAAGCTCCTTGCTATTTTTGCTTTCCAAACATTTCTTTACAATTCTTGCGTCCTTTAGATAATATTTAGATAATATTTTTAATCAGTTTATAAAGACCTATGAAAAATTCTCTTGGGATTTAGATTGGGAATCTTTAGAATTAATAAATTAAGTGTGAAAAATTAGCACCTTTGCATATTGAGCAAGGAGCATGCTCATCTTACATGCCCATCAATAGAGTTCATAGATAGAAAGAGCTGGAGGGAGAGAGAGAGAGAGAGGGAGAGAGGGAGAACCAGTTCTTTCTTTGTGATCAAAAACAAGAGAGGTACGCTTGCTATCACTGCGTCCATTCAAAATTGAACCAGAGACCCTGGCAAGTACAATAAGGCCATTATTTCATTGATTAATTAGTTTATTATTTAAAAGGTAAGAGGATTTGAAAGGAAAAATAAAATTATCATTCACAAAGGAATTGAGACATACATTATAAAATTTAAAAAGTTTCACAAGATTGCTGAATGCAAGGTCAATTTAAAAAAGCCAAGTATTTTTAATATACTAGCAACGTACAGTTAGAAATTTTTAAAATATGTGATTTAGAAGAGCATGAAAAAGCTATGAGGTAATGCATATGTTAATTATCTAGATTTAGCCATTGCGCAATGTTCTTAATCTTCAAAACATCATGTTGTGCATGGTAAATACCTACAAATTTATCTTTAATTAAAAAAATAAAATAATAAAAAACATCACATGCCTGGTAAATATGAAACATGTGTAAGCCAGTATATAGAAAAAGGATTAAACATAATTTAGAGAAATTAAGAAGACTAAGTGGAGGGATATATTTTATTTATGATTTGGAAGACTCAGTATTGTAACTATGTCAATTTTCTCAAAATCGATCACTGCAATCTCAATCAAAATCCCTGGAAGTTCATTTTTCAAAAAATGGGCCATCTGATTCTAAATTTTTATGAAATAGCAAAGGGCCAATAATAGCCAAGACACTTTTGATGGTGAAGGAGGAGGAGGTAAGACCTGCTCCATCTAGAACAAGACTTATTAAATAATTGTCAGTGTGGTTTTGGCAAAGGATAGGCCAGACCAGAGGCCCAGAAAAGTTTTGATGCATATGTGCACATTTTATTTTTTTTAAAGTGTTGTTGCAAAGCAGTGGGGAAAGAGGCGTCTCTTCAATAAATTATACTGAGTTCGTTGAATACCTATATGGGGAAGAAAGGAATCTTGACTCCTATCTAACACGGTACACAAATTCCCATCATAAATGGATTGCGGAGCTAAACAGAGCACACAAAGCATTTACAATAATAGTAAGGTTTAACAAATTGTACTATGTAAAATTTAAAAGCTTTCATTAATCAAAGGACACTATCATAGTTGAACATGCATACACCCTATGACCTAGCAATTCCATCTCAGGTATACATCCAACACAAATGTGTGTCCATGGGCACCAAGATACATGTGAAAGAGTGTTTATAGCAGAATTATTTGTAATAGCCAAATACTGAAAACCCAAATGTGCATGAACAGTGGAATGTGTAAATAATGTGTTCACACAATCAAATATTACACGGTAATGACAATGAACAAACTAAAGCTATAGGCAACAAAACAGATGAGTTTCACAAACACTATTGAAAAAGAGAAGCCAAATGTGAAAGAATGCATACCGTATGATTCTATTTATACGAAGTTCAAAAGCAGGCAAAACTGAACTATAGTGCTGCAAATCAGCATACCGGTTATATTTTGAAGAGGGTGAAAGGTAATAATTGGAAAGGGCACAAGTGGGGTGTCGGAGTGATGATAATGCTCCGTTTCTTTACCTGGGTGGTGGCTGCACGGGTGTTCATGTTGTGATGATACATGGAGCTATATGTTTATATTTTAGTATTTCCATATTTGTGTTATTCATCACAAAAAATTTCTTGTTC
>NW_012147830.1:1236592-1237616 GCF_000956105.1 Propithecus coquereli | reverse complement strand
TAAAATAATAAAAAAATCACATGCCTGGTAAATATGAAAAATGTGTAAGCCTGTATATAGAAAAAGATTAAACATAATTTATAGAAATTAAGAAGACTAAGTGGAGGGATATATTTTATTTATGATTTGGCAGACTCAGTATTGTAACTATGTCAATTTTCTCAAAATCGATCACTGCAATCTCAATCAAAATCCCTGGAAGTTCATTTTTCAAAAAATGGGCCATCTGATTCTAAATTTTTATGAAATAGCAAAGGGCCAACAATAGCCAAGACACTTTTGATGGTGAAGGAGGAGGAGGTAAGACCTGCTCCATCTAGAACAAGACTTATTAAATAATTGTCAGTGTGGTTTTGGCAAAGGATAGGCCAGACCAGAGGCCCAGAAAAGTTTTGATGCATATGTGCACACTTTATTTTTTTTAAAGTGTTGTTGCAAAGCAGTGGGGAAAGAGGCGTCTCTTCAAGAAATTATACTGAGTTCGTTGAATACCTATATGGGGAAAAAAGGAATCTTGACTCCTATCTAACACAGTACACAAATTCCCATCATAAATGGATTGCAGAGCTAAACAGAGCACACAAACCATTTATAATAATAGTAAGGTTTAACAAATTGTACTATCTAAAATTTAAAAGCTTTCATTAATCAAAAGACACTATCATAGTTGAACTTGCATACACCCCATGACCTAGCAATTCCACCTCAGGTATACATCCAACACAAATGTGTGTCCATGGGCACCAAGATACCTGTAAAAGAGTGTTTATAGCAGAATTATTTATAATAGCCAAATACTGAAAACTCAAATGTGCATGAACAGTGGAATGTGTAAATAATGTGTTCACACAATCAAATATTACACGGTAATGACAATGAACAAACTAAAGCTATAGGCAACAAAACAGATGAGTTTCACAAACACTATTGAAAAAGAGAAGCCAAATGTGAAAGAATGCATACCGTATGATTCTATTTATATGAAGTTCAAAAGCAGGCAAAACTGAACTATAGTGCGGCAAAT
>NW_012147830.1:1225917-1227047 GCF_000956105.1 Propithecus coquereli | reverse complement strand
TACAGTCAGCATAAACAAATCGATTGTTTCTGAATCTATGTTACCTCATTTGTTCTACCTGTCAACATTGCTGGATGGAGGGAACCTTGAACTGAATATGGGAGATCCCCTGGTGATGTCCGTGCTCTCGTTGGTTTTCCAGCAATTATGGCAGCTTACTGACTTGCTTACTGACACTGGCTGCCATATTGCAGGGTCGATCTTGCTGGTGCAAGAAAAATGACAAGAGCTCCTAATTTTGAGCATAATTCCCAGTTAGTCACAGGCTACCATGTAGTGTAGTTCTGCTGGACTAGGGCAGAATCCTCTCCTTCCTGTATGCCCTGGCTCTGTGACACTTTAAACAGACAGGGTACATGAAATGAGAAAACTACGAATGCTGCTACCAGGGCTTTTCCTGTCCTTGATCCCACCAAAAATATTTCACTTGTGATGACTAAACGGCCTACGGTGGAAAGAGCCAAAGCCTGTCCTCATTCTCCCCTAAGTCGTAATTGCAGGGTTTCACTCAGTCTTCAAATGGCTGCAGGAAAAAAAAACTGGTAAGAAAGACAGAGCAGGAGAGAAAGCAGTGAATACAAGAGAGACAGACATCCAGAATTTCGGTTGGCAGAGGTCTTGTGTCTCTGAACTCAAGGGAAGGCAGTAGTGGGAAGAAACAAGGCAGACTGAGGCACAGGTGGCGTGACACAGGTGAGCCCTCGACTATGCCTCCCCGTCCAGCCACATTAACTAGGAGTCAGCAGAGATGTCTTCTATAGTCTGATGATCAGTTTGCTAGCGCTGTTAGGTTTTAGCATTGTTGTGAGTTTTCATCTTTTTTTACATGCCTTCATATGTAACTATGATGGAAAGTTGGGAGAAATTATTACTGGGGCAAGATATATTTCCCCTATGTAACTGAGATGAATCGCTAGTTTCATGAAATATATATTTTTATATTTTTGGATGAAAGTTTTCAGGTTAAAGGTATATCACTAAAAAAAGTCACTTGGCAACACATTATATGCATTTTAGCTAATAACAAAAGTGCTTTATTCATTAAGAAGAAACATTATGATCAAAGGTTTGTAAGGAATATGTTTACCAATTTACATAAAGATTTAAGAATCTTACTGTTTCTCATGTTG
>NW_012147830.1:1222169-1224547 GCF_000956105.1 Propithecus coquereli | reverse complement strand
CAAACCCTCTCAAAGACTTCACAGGACACCTTCTATGCAGTAAGAAGACAGAAGAGGAAGAGGCAGAGCATCCGGACCAGTGATGGCCACAAAATTATAACTACCCTAAAAATAGAGCTGAGTTTTCAAAAGACATTCCAGTCAAACGTTTTCTCTTGCCATCTGTTAAAGCGGCTTCTGAGTTTGCGATCTCTTAGAATGGGTCTAATGACCTGAACTTTCAGGAGTCTTTCATAAGGAGGTAGGTAAGAAATAAAACCAAAACCATTCTCAACGGTGCTGCCCTTCAGGTCACAGAGGGTGAATTTACGTGCTTGAATGTTTAGGGTGGGGAAAGGTTAGGGAGGGAGCAAGGGCAATTCAATACCAACAGACTCAGATGAAAACAGCTGCAGAGTGAGAGGAAGACGAGGATAAGCTGGGCTGATGGCCGGAGGAAGGGAGCGGTCAGCTTTAGATTTTGGCAAAAAGGCAAGTACCCTTCTTAGACGAGGGGAAGAGTGTACGGCCATTTTCCTCCAGCTCCCGACTAGAGAATGGGCCCCTTTCAAGGAGAGCTGACCCTTCCATAGAAGACAATGCTTTGGGTTTTGTTGTGGCTGATGAAAAGGAGAAAAGGGCGATCGACCTTAAACTCCACCACCGATGGCATTGACTTTGCCATGCCAACAATCCCGCTGGCCGCCACTGCCTCTGAGCCATTTTCATCCACCTCCATGAAGGTCTTGTGGACAATTTTTGACAAATACAAATTGGGAGTTGGAGAGATTCCAGTAAGATCTGCCCTCCTTTCATCAAAGATATCCGTGACGCCCATGTCTTGTAGAATAGAATTGAGATCGTAGCTGTCTTCCAGGGTGAACTGAGGGAAGGACACAGCTACCGTTTTTTCATGCATGTTTTCTGAGCTGCTCCAGGCCACTATTTTTTCATAGGTGACTTTCCTTTCAAGCTATGAGCGGAAGGAAATAATATTCAGGGTCAGATTATGAGTCTGCAAAGAATGTCCCAGTTACTTTAAGGGGCATGAGTCTGTTTCTACAGTCAGTGACAACCATCAGGGTCTTTCTCTAAGCCTCAGAAGAGTCTGGTTCCATTTAAAACTCCTCCAAGCAAACGTCTTTCCTCTTTAGAAGAAGTTATGGGACAATTTGAGTTCCAGCATGCTTTGGTGTTTGACAGGTGAGTGTTCAAAGCCCAGCAAAGCTCAGTTAATTAGTTGAGTGCTTTGGCAAAGCCCTAACATTCTGAAGTTAAATTTCCTCTTCTAAAAAATAGACGTAATACTATTAGGCTCTTGCAAGGATTAACAAAATAATGTGTGTAAAGTGGTTAAAACAGTGCAGGCACATCGTAAATACTGAATAACGATTGTTATTGATATTATAATTACTATACCTGCTATATAGGTATTTCTCTCTCTTTCTCCCTCTATCCCTATCTCTTTACCCCTTTGGATAAAATGTAGCTGAGCTTCTCCAGCCTTCATTAATTCCTACCTAACAATCAATCTATTCCAGTGTCAAAACCTTTACTTCTGTCAAGGTACATGTGCCCAAAAACAAGATTCAGCTAAAGGGTCTTTAACTGGGCTAGAGAAAAATGGTCTGAGTATGTGGCCAGAAATCAGGACATTCAGGCAGAAGGAAAAGCTGTTTTATTTGTAGCAATTCTCAAGTTACTCAGGACCCAGATCCTTTGGTTTGGAAAAATGGTTGCAGAGAACTACGAGATTAGAGAGGAAATGTCAATTCCCATGTTTTTGGCATTTGTTCTTTAGGTCTAAACAAATCAGGAATAAATATCTCATTTAATTCAGATTTTTATATACTCTTTGATATCTCTGATAGCTCAGGTACCACCCAGGCACCATCCTTCCTCAGGATGGTAGATGGCAGATTGTGTTGTTCTCCAAAGATCTATAATTACATATTTTGTAGAGACGTGGAAATGAAGACTTACCTCTTCTAGACCCTTCAGGTTATCTTCCGAGCAAGACGGCAGCAGGACGAACATGCTGAGCTCCCCCTTGGTATATCTCATCTCGAGGATCTGTGCCTTCACCTCCTCTATGAAGCCAATTCTATACCGACCTTTTTGAGTCATCATCTTCACATTCTTCTTTTCATTCTGCAGGAGACAAGGTAGGAAGTCACAGGACAGCCATTGGAAGCTCACAAACACATACAGCCCCAACTCTCCTGAGAACACAGGTTCTATAAGATGGGACAGGTCTGCAGCAGAAGTCCTGAGCCACACCAGTGATCCAACCTGAGAGAGTCTGCCCTCTGATGGGTTGGCCCTTATGTTGCCAATACTGTATCTTTCCGTGTTTTTAATCAATTGTTCAGCTCCCAAGACTACTGCTGGTAGACTCT
>NW_012147830.1:1220136-1220402 GCF_000956105.1 Propithecus coquereli | reverse complement strand
ACAGCAAAATTTCTGCAAGAGTTGAGATTCCAAGGTCCCTGCTGCAGACTTCCTGACACCAAGACTCACTGTCCCTCACTAAAATGTGACCTCTGAATCAAACCACCCACCTGAGTGACTTTCAACACGACCTGCCCTGATGCACGTAGCCACGCTCCTTAACCCCTATAAAATCCCTTTCCCGTCTCCATTAGTCAGGGAGACAAATTTAAGGCTACTTCCCTTGGCACCCAGTTGACATCATTCATATTAAAAAATCCTTTCTT
>NW_012147830.1:1219687-1220086 GCF_000956105.1 Propithecus coquereli | reverse complement strand
TAAGGCTACTTCCCTTGGCACCCAGTTGACATCATTCATATTAAAAAATCCTTTCTTCCTTAGCAATCCTCATTGTCTCAGTAATTGGCTTTCTGTGCAGTGAGCAACCAGACCCAGGGCAGAGCCCCCGTGCAGTTTCAGTAACCCTTCCACAATAACACAGCTGTCAGGCTGCCTGGACAAGCCACAGGCCATCGGTCACTAGTTCATCTGCAGAGTGTGTCCTTTTCTACCTCAAAGTACCAAGTCACCAGTTACTTGAATGTTTGCTGAGGTCTTAAGAAGAAAATACCCTTCCTTCCAAATCAAGATCTCTACTTAAATCCCATAATAATAACAGATTATGTTGACATCATCTACCCTTAAAATGCTCTGGGAGACTTAACTCACTAAGGAGAA
>NW_012147830.1:1217945-1219573 GCF_000956105.1 Propithecus coquereli | reverse complement strand
AGACCCTTCAGGTTATCTTCCGAGCAAGACGGCAGCAGGACGAACATGCTGAGCTCCCCCTTGGTATATCTCATCTCGAGGATCTGTGCCTTCACCTCCTCTATGAAGCCAATTCTATACCGACCTTTTTGAGTCATCATCTTCACATTCTTCTTTTCATTCTGCAGGAGACAAGGTAGGAAGTCACAGGACAGCCATTGGAAGCTCACAAACACATACAGCCCCAACTCTCCTGAGAACACAGGTTCTATAAGATGGGACAGGTCTGCAGCAGAAGTCCTGAGCCACACCAGTGATCCAACCTGAGAGAGTCTGCCCTCTGATGGGTTGGCCCTTATGTTGCCAATACTGTATCTTTCCGTGTTTTTAATCAATTGTTCAGCTCCCAAGACTACTGCTGGTAGACTCTCTATCCGAGCACCTCCCACTGCCTGGTCAGCAGAAATGAGCCCTGCCAGCTGTCCATCTTCAATGCCTGCCTCACCCTGCCTCTTGGCCTCACACCACCCTGTGCTCTCTGGCCTGGAGAAGCCCACCACAGCACTGATGGGAGCCGTGGCTAAACGATAATCATCTACATAGTAAATAACAACACCTGCTCCAAAAGCGTCCTTCAGAGGAAGGACACCCCCAGACACATTAAACCTCACAATAACCTCGAGGTGGAGGTTATTGGAGGTTATTGGTGGAGATTATCATCAATCTACAGATGAGAACATTCAGCGCTTGAGAGAAAAACTTGTCCCCAATAACAAAGTAACCAGATAACAAGTGGTTGGCTGAGATCTAACTCTTGTCCTTTCCTCCCATTCTAAGCCTAGTGGCTTAAAACACAGGTTTCTCAGGCAAACGCTCACAGACGTGAATCCCAATGCATGAATTTGGTTAACTAGTTAGCATTTGCATTTTATTCCCCCTAATCCTAAGTGAAAATAATAATAACACTCATAATGTTATTTGGGGGAAATAATGAAATAATGAATGGAAAAATATGCACTGCAGTAGGTATTTGGCACAAAAATGCCCAATGAACTTCATGTGATTTTATTAATAGCAAAATGTTCTTATTATAGGTGTAAGCTATAACTCAGAGGGCTAAGTTTTACTCTTAGTGAAGATTATGCGTTGAATAGCTAGAAAACCATGAGCTCTAATACGGTACCTCATTTAGAGAGAAAAGTGCATCAACTGTGTTTTCACTGTCAAAATATTTTTCCCATTTGGCCTTAAAGTAAACAGCATTCACCAGCACGAGCACAGTCGTATCATTAATAGTGTCCTTGCTGAAGAGTTCCTTGATTTTACCTAGGGAAAATGTCCCAGAGAATATCCTCAGTATGAATTGTATCAAAGGTATTCATGCGGACAGATTTTTTTTAATGTAGCTTAACAACCTCAACCCTAGAGAGTATCTCATCGAAGAACTAACCTGAGAAGATTAAACCCCTTCTAGTCCTAGGTGGGGGGAAGTGGAGGTAAATGTGGGGGTGATGGGGTGGGGAGGAACCCTCTCACTCCGCCCTGGGGGGATCTGATTCAGAGCAAATCTCCTCTGATCCTATCACTTGTGATTGGCACTTGTCCTTAGACATCTCATACTATGGTTTGTCTTTCAAATTATAGATCCA
>NW_012147830.1:1162728-1216965 GCF_000956105.1 Propithecus coquereli | reverse complement strand
TTGAATGCTTGCTGAGGTCTTAGGAAGAAAATACCCTTCCTTCCACATCAAGATCTCTACTTAAATCCCATAATAATAACAGATTATGTTGACATCATCTACCCTTAAAATGCTCTGGGAGACTTAACTCACTAAGGAGAAACTACATACTCAGGGTGAACTCCTTTAGTGAACTGTTCTCCTCCTGACACCTGAGTGGAGGCTTGAAGAAATGGGAATTTTTGTGGTATGTGGAAGAAGGAAGAACAGACAATTTTGGAATTTGGGGATTTCTCACAAGGAAAGGCCAGGCAGAGGCATCCCATCCCTCAGTCAGTATGAGGAGAGGAGGAGATGTGGAGAGAAAGCCACCAAATGGAAGAGCAGCGTAGAAAGTGTTGCACCTGTGCCAAAGACAAACCAAGGTCGGTCAGCTGTTGTTCCCAGGCCGTCAGTCACTCGGGACTTCTGCCGATGCCCTGGGTCGTGGGGAAGCAATGCACAACCTGTGTTCTCTCAGGAACTCCAATCTTTTCATTGCACATGAAATTCTTCCCCAGCCCCACACTAGCAATCAAAAAATACCCTAATCTGTGTCCAGCAGCCTGACTTGTCCCTTCAGGTCCCTAACTTTTAGGGCTGTGGGGAAGACTTCATTCTGCTTTTCAAATCCACACATGCGATGTTGGAAGGGAACATTCTCTGAGCCCTGCCTGGAGCGTCAGCACCCATTGGGGCTGCTCCCCTCACTTCTTTTCCACAGAAGGCCAACAAGACCACAGACCAAAGGACCAATAATAAGCAACAGTAACATCTAAGCATTTTAACTGTTTGACGCTGTTCAAATCACTCTTTGAACACAGTCTACATATGGGAACCTCCAGCCCCAACAGACTAGCAATCTGAAAAGCTGGGCTGCCTGGTTTTCTTTCTTTTTTTTTTTTTATTCCAGAATGTTACGGGGGTACAAATGTTTTGATTATATGTTTTGCTTCTGTGCAGTTTGAGTCAGTTATGTGTGTGCCCATCACCAAGGTAACATGCATTGTACCCTTTAGGTGTAAATTTACCTGTCCCCCTCCTCCCCCTCCCACCTACTTGGTTTCTGTTGAGTTTTACTACCACATGTGCACATGCATGCTGATCAATTAGTTCCCATTTAATAGTGAGTACATGTGGTGTTCGTTTTTCCATTCTTGCAATACTTTGCTTAGAAGAATGTTCTCTAGTTCCATCCAAGTTGTTACAAAGGTATTAGTGCACTTATTTTTTTTTTATGGCTGCATAGCATAAAAAAAACTGATTTTCTTTTAAATGGAAAAGAATACCAGTTACCATGTGTTTGGTCCTTCTTACCTTGAGATTGAGATTCAACCCAGTAGTTAATCTCTTGTCTGGACTTTTCAGGGTGTTTCTGGAAATCAACACTTTCAGTGGTCATGTGGTAAAACTGAATCACACCATCCGTGTATTCCTGTTCAGTTGGAATGAAGGGGAAATCATGCAATTAAGTCATAATAGTGATAATACTAGTTAAGAGTGAGGCAGTCTTGAAACAGACAAGCCTGGTCATTAACACTGGAGGAACAGGCTGTCAGTTTCCATCTATTCTCCAGTTTTAATTTAGCCAGAGATATTTCTGCTTTTGTGCCGACAATGTAAGATATAGGACTTTTATTCATGATGCAGTCTACAGTTACAATGGCATGAGCATTTCCTACCAGATGTCATTTTATCTGGACAATCCATTTGTGGAGGCATCATAAGATAAATATCGGCCGGGCGTGGTGGCTCACGCCTGTAATCCTTGCACTCTGGGAGGCCGAGGCGGGTGGATCGTTTGAGCTCAGGAGTTCGAGACCAGCCTGAGCAAGAGCGAGACTCCGTCTCTACTAAAAATAGAAAGAAATTTGCTGGACAACTAAAAATATATAGAAAAAATTATCCGGGCATGGTGGTGAGTGCCTGTAGTCCCAGCTACTCAAGGAGGCTGAGGCAGAAGTATTGCGTGAGCCCAGGAGTTTGAGGTTGCTGTGAGCTAGGCTGACGCCACGGCACTCTAGCCCGGGTAACAAAGTAAGACTCTGTCTCAAAAAGAAAAAAAAAAATGCTTCTGTTTTTGAGAACTAAAACCTTGCTTAACGGTTACAGTTTCTGTTTGCGGTGATGAAAAAGTTTCGGAAATAGATAGGGCAATGGTTACACAACATTGTGAATGTAATTCATGCCACTGAACTGTATACTTAAAAATGGTGAAAATGGCAAATTTTATGTTATATGTATTTTACCACAACTTTTTTAAAAATATGTACTGTAGTATATCAAAAACATTCATTTGTACTCTTTCAACAGGTAAATTGTATGATAAGCAAATTGATATTCCAAAAAAAAAAGCTGGTTGGAAAAAATCTCAACAGATGAAATCTCATTTTCTTTGAAGGAGACCACACTTATTTTGGTCAGAAGTGGGCTGTCTCCCTCCCTGACTAGTCCAGCCCTAACCGTCTGCACTGCATCTTTGCCACTGGCCACATCCCTTGCATTTGTCACTTAGTGTGTGGCTTTTCTAGTGATGAGAGAGGAAACAGGAGCCCAGATGGAGACACATCTTGCTCTAGGTACAAAGCTGTTTAGCCACAGACAAGTCCTGCGCCTTTCACTCTAAATGGCAAAGTTTAGTCTCCTTCAGCTACTCTACTTAGAAAAAGCACAGTGAGGACAATTTCACTGACACAAAAGGTGATTTTAGATAAGTGCCTTGGGGGACAGCCAACAGGTAGGGGAGGTACAAAGTGCATCTACCAGGCACCTTGACAAGGAAAGACATCAGGAAAGAATACTATCACCATCCCCACATGTTCCGAAGGCTGTTCTTCATAGGACCCTTCCCTACCCACTCAATTCCACTCCTGACAGACCTCGTCAGCAGCTCAAGGTGAAAACTGGGAAGAGCAAAACAAAAGTAGGGGACTGAAATAGGTGGGTCCTCTACACCTCAAGAGTCCCCAGTACATCATCCTGTCACAGGACTTTGCATTCTAGACAGCAGGTGAGTAATCCGGATATGCACTTTTCCTTAAATTGTATGCTGTGTGGTAACTTTAATCACCAGGTGTGTGCAACTCACCTGACAGATGGGGAATTCCTGCTCTCCGTAAAGCCGATTGGCAATGCTCAGGGTGCAATCAGTTTTGATGCTGTCTAATTTGCAGAGAAGCTTCCCGAAGTAGCAGCTGAGCAGTGCACTCTTGTCATTTGAGGACTCACCCTAAGAAAAGAAGAAACAAAATGTGACCTCAAACGTGTCTATCAGAAGAGCTAAACACTACCAAAGGACAGGTATTTTGTACAGAAGCAAGATAGAGCTGCTTAGTAAGATGTCATTTCTCTCTGTTACCATGTCAGGGAGCAAGATGGGAAAAAGAGAGGAAGAAAGGATGAGAAGGGGTCCCAGTGGGAGATCATGGCTCCCACGTTCGTGTCAAGATCATCCAGGAAAAACGTCTGGGGACTCAGTGATGCACACTATTTCAGAATGGTGCACCCTAGTTTTCTCTGTACTGAAAAAGGCATATGTAGCTGGGTGCAGTGGCTCACACCTGTAATCCTAGCTTTCCGGGAGGCTGAAGTGGGAGGATCATTTGAGGTCAGGAGTTCGAGACCAGCTTGAGCAAGAGCGAGACTCCATTTCATAAAAAGTAGAAAAATTAGCCAGGCATGGTGGCATGTGCCTGTAGTCCCATCTCCTTGGGAGGCTGAGGCAGGAGGATTGCTTGAGCCCAGGAGTTTGAGGTTGCTATGAGCTAGGCTGATGCCATGGCACTCTAGCCTGGGTGACAGAGAGAGAGTCTGTCTCAAAAAAAAAAAAAAAAAATCATCTCCACCTCCTCTTAAACTTTCTAAGGTAGGGGAATAGATAACCTGGAGAATATCTTTCCTGCTCCTGGTACAAGGCAGTCAATAAAATTTTTGTGTGCCGGTACAGATTTCAGCATGAATTAGAACAGGCAGAGGTGGAAGGAGAGAGTAAGACTTCCACGGCGGATCCTACCCCTTCCCCAGCTTCATCTTCGACCATGCTCCTTCCTGGCAACCTGTGGCCTATAGAAGTAGGTGAGTGATAGGGCTTTATTATTAAAGATCTAAGTTTCTTTATCATGAGCAGAAGATACTAGGTCCTACTCTTAAAGAAACAATCTCACAGCCAAGGACATATAAGACACATAGAAAGAAATTGCGGATCACCTGAGGTTATTGCTGTTGAAGGCAGCCAGGACCTAATGTTTGGGGATAAGCAACCGTCACCAAATGGTACAGCCAGAATGAGCAGTTTGTAAAGAAGAGGAACAGGGTTCATGGTGGCAGCTCACCTGCTGACTCAGAGATTCTGTTGTTTTTTTCTGTCCTTCCAGAGAGCTGTCAGCCAGCTCTTCTTGTTTATTTTTTTTCAGACAGGGGTCAGGTTCTTTGCTTTCATTCTGAGAAATTTCACTGAAGTGTAGTACCTGCATGATAATGGGATAGGGTCTTTCAGATAGTGTGGACAGCAGGAAGTCTAAATAGTTTCAGAAACATTTCTATAATGTGACAATGACATTGATTACGCAGTCAAACAAAACAATTAACAATACTTTAAAGGAAAGTGAATGCTTCTTTTCTTGGGTTGTGAGGTGGAATGGAAAGAAGTAATTGAATGCTACCCCTCAGAAATGCATCTATGAATGGATATAACCAAACTAAAAGAATATAGTGGTATCCGTGAGCTCCATGTAGCTACTGAGCACTGCATTGATGATTAGTCTAAATTGTCCGTAAGCGCAGAATACACACCAGCTCTTGAATATAGTATGAAAAGCAAAGAATGTAAAATATCTCATTAAAATCCTTATATTCATTACAGGTTGATATGATAGTATTTTGGCTATATTGGACTATTTATTATTAAAATTAGCCTCACCTCTTTCTTTTTACTTCTTTAATGTGGCTAATATTTTTTTAATTACTGTGTGGCTCCCATTAGATTTGTGTTGGATGGCACTGTTCTAGAGTTTTGTACCAATCAAGGGAGCCAGGACAGCAAAGGCAAGTTGTCCAAAGCCTTACAGAAAGGTAGGAGACGGGTGGCACGTCCCGCACTGTTCAGACCCAGTGTGTTGGCAGATGACCCCCGAGTGCCTGAAGGAAGAACATCTGAAACCTGACCTGGAGGATGCGAACCACACTCTAGCACTAAGACTTTCTAATGGAATAAGAAAATAATAATGAACCGAATCTAAGTAGATGAATAACATAGAATGACCCCAAACACATTGTGCCCTAATCCATAAATTTGATTCGTCCATATTCAGGAGCAACAGCCTTATTCTCACATAACCCTTGTGCTATGTGCTAATCCGAGGAAGGATAAGACCAACCTCGGGAGCTTACAGTTTATTTGGGGAGTCGTTGTTATCACCTTCATTCATTCATTCTACAAATATTTATTGGGTGCCCACTTTAAGCCAAACACTGTTCTAGGACAAAGATCCCCACCCTCTAGGAGATTATATATTCTAGTGAAGGAGACGTACAAAAAGCAATGCACATAGTCATTAATTATTGTGTGCAGTATGTTAGACAGTGGAAAATGCCACATGGGGAGAAGTAGCAGGGATTCCTTATGGGATTAGGATCCAAGATGCAGCACTAGATTGGGAAGTCAGAGTAGGCCTCCTAGAGGAGGTAAACCCTGATCAAAGTCTTGAAGGAGAAAGAAAGCTGAGATCAGTTATCTGGGGGAAGAGCCATCAGGCAAAGGCAGCCAGAGCAGAGGCCCCAGGACGGAATGGGCGTAGTTTCCCCAAAGAAGCGGGAGACCAGTGAGACAGGTGCAAGGAAGGAGGGGGAGGGGAGAGATGGAGTCACAGGGATTATCTTGAATTCATATCGTCAGATCCTCATGGGCCATTGTAAGCACTTGGTCCTCTAGGATGAGCAACATGAGAAGTCTTAGGTTTCTGAGCAGAAGAGAAACAGGATCTGACTTAGGTTTTAAAAGGATCTCAAGCTGCTGTGTTAAAAGCAGACTGTCATGGGAGCAGGAAAGCCCACCAGGAGGTTGTCACAGTGTGCGGGTTAGAAAAGACGGTGGCAGTTCAGACCTCAGGGAGGCTATGGGAAAAGCTCGCATCCTGGATATATTTCAAAAGAAAAGCCAACCCAGTGTTCTGATAAATGTGGTATTAAGTGAGAGAGAAACAGAAGAGCCCAGGAGGACACCAAGATCTCCAGTCCCTGGATACATATCTGTGTTTAATAAATATTGGTTTAATGAATTAAGTGAGAGAGAAAACACATACACATACTGAAAGTTACTGGCAATATTGGCATCAATAATGATGAGAAAGAGGGACAGACATGCAGAGACAGAGACAGAGAGGACGAACGAGAAAAGCTGTCAGACTGGAGAGGATGGGGACACACTCTAAAGGAGGTAGAAGTTTAATTGAACATTGAAGAATGGTGGGATTGAAGAGAAAGCAAAGTGTGGGGAATATTAACACAAACGAGGGCTCAGAGGCAGATGCCAATGCCGGCTCCCGGCAAGTCCAGGGTGCAGTGAGCACCGGGCTTTCCTGAGTGCGGTTAGCGTCTGACGTGGAGTGTGGACCTGGAGTTCAGGACCCTGGGCAGCACCTTAACGGATACGTACTTCGTCAATCTGGTGTGCGCTGTCATTTCTCGCTCCCAGACGGACCATACCAAGGGCAGCTGAAAGGCTCAGAGGACAGAAAAAGATATTTTTATGATAATCCCCTCTGCTTATCTTGTGGAAAAGATCGAAGCAAAATTTCGTGTTTGCTGCAACAAGACTGTCCATTGTAAAATTCCTAATAGTCTAAAACCAAAAAAAAGAAGAGAGAGAAAGAGAGAAAATAGTGATTGCAAAAAAATAGGTAAACAAACAATTCTTATTTTAAGTACCCAAAATACAACCATACACAGTTACTCACTATGTTATTAACAACTGGGAAACTAAGATCATTATCATCCCTGTATGTAATTATTGGTGTCAATATTGATAGAGAGAGAGATCTATTTTCATGTAGTGGAGTGAATTAGTTTCCTGGTGCTGCCATAGCAAATTATCACAAAACAGGTGATTTAAACAACAAATTCTCCTCCAGTTCTAGAGGACAGACGTCCAAAATCAAGGTGTTGGCAGAGTTGGTTTATTCTGGAGACAATCGGGGAAAATCTTTCCTCTTTTAGTTTCCGGTGGCTGCCAGCAATCTTTGCCATCCTTGTCTTGTAGACAAATCACTCCAATCTCTGCCTCCATCCTCACATTCTCCCCTTATCTTCCGTGTGTATCCAAATTTCCTCTTCTTTGAAAGACACCAGTCATTGAATTAGGGCCCATCCTAAACCAGTATGACTTCATCTTAACTTGATGACATCTGCAAAGAACCTATTTGCAAATAAGATCATATTCACAGATACAGGGGTTAGGACTTAAACATATGCTTTTGGGGAACACAATTCTACCCTCTTTGTGGTGGAACTTCCTTTACAGATAAAATAAAGTCAAAGGCTACCATTCTCCGTGGTCAAGTTAGCAGCCAGGCGAACATCATTCATCTCCTTCTCCACAGACTATGCCTGGAGTACTTTTGCCTATACTCTCCCCTCAGTGTTCTGTGACTGAGGAGATGCCCAGCCAACTGTCACGAGTCACATCCCTTGTTAACATTCTTATTCCCTTTTGACTCATCCCATATGCAACCTACGGAACTTGAGGCACTTTAGTCAGTCATTAATATTGTTCAAGAAATAATAGATCTTGAAAGATGTCAGGTGTTTAGAAATCACGGGGTTTATTGTTCTCTTTGACATTGTAGAATCACAGATAATATAGAACCAAAGTAAGAGAGTGGCTTCCCTGAGAACGGATTCCTTGCCTCCCCTACCCAATCTATTTCAGAAGTATCAAGAGAACCTTATGTAGATTTTTTCCTGGATCTATGCCTCTCACATGAAATGTCTTTTCTTTCGTCCCTTTGCCTATGGATAGTGTGTATTTCCAGGATGGAAACGTAAGCCTCCTTATTTGTGTTTTTATCATCAGACATGTGGCACATTGTAAAGATGAAAAAATCATTATTGCATTGAATTAAATGGTATACATTGGTTTTAACATTTTCCTCATTTAATATAGACATTTTTAGCCTATAAAACTTAATTCAAAAAGATAACATTATGTAACTTTTTTTAAAAGTGTGCCTGACATTTGTTAAATATTTTACCTGTATTAGCTTCAATCTTACCACTCTGCATATTAGATATTATCCCTTATCTTTTCTAGATCAGAAAGCTGAGGAATCAATCTCATGTGTACTTGGCCCCAAACTAAATAATCTTTCTCCTCTATCTACTATTTCTGCTAAGTGTCCCCTCAACGTAGGATAGGCTGATCCAACACATGTCCACTATACACTGGTAATTTCACCCCCTGTGTGGCTTACAGTGCATTTTTATTCTAACATTTTTTTTCTGCTAAGTTTGTATCTGACTTGTATTTCTCACTTTGTACCTGTGAAGTTGGATTTGATACATATTTTGTACTTTGAAACTAATCTGTGGCTATCAGAGTTTTTTTAGGAGCAATCTACCTGACAAGGTAGGTGTTTTCCAAGTAATGAATATTCTTGGTGTGTGTAGAAATGACAAATAGATGTTCCAACAACCCAAAATAGTTTAAGATTGTTTTTTTCTATGTATAGTAGGAAGAAAAAACTTTATAGTCCACAAATATTTCATGTCTTATAATTTCTATAATTTCCACAAAGCTACTAATAACCCAAGAATGCAAGTTCAAGTTTACACAGGTAGATGCTATCCTGCTGGAATAAATATTCAAACAAGATTGTAGCAAACTAAATAATAAACAATACCTAAAAACAGAGAAATACTTGTGAAAGATATAATCAAAGTGTTTTCCAGCTTACAGTGCCAAAGAGAAATCTAAACTCACGTTGTTTAAAATACAGATATTCTATATATTCTACCATTTTATATTTCAGAAATAATTCATTAAAAGATGAAATACAATCTGTCGAGTATGTGAAAGTTAAATAAAAATATTCAACCATCCACATTTTTAAAAAATCAATGGGATACATCAGATGTCTGACCAGGTAGCTGGGGACTGAGGGAGGAAATAGGTATTATTAATATCTCCCAGTGAGTATTGTCACATCTGCAGAAAATACAAAACATCATAAAACAAATTGCTCTTTTTTTAAAGGTATTTAGCTTAATAAAAATAGCATGTCCTTTGGTATCAGTTACATCTCCTTTGGGTTTCTATTGTTTAAAATAATTTTCCAATGCAGTGTCCATTGTTAAAAATGATATTCAGCAATGTTAGCATTTACCTTCTTGCCTTCCGAGTTGCTGCTAACAGATGGCCAGGTGAGCTGCAATCCACACCCTGTCTGGGGTGGAAATATATCAACCCTGCTCCTCCCCAAGTGCCATTTTGGAATCCAGGATGAAATCATCGTTGATTGATTAGAGGAGAAAGAAAATAAAAGAAAGGCTGACACTTTAAAACAAATTCTCATGCTCTGTGCTTTCAACTAAATCAAATATTGAACTGAATATGCTTATATTTTATTTGCTATTGCCATTGGATCCCTATATAGAGAGCCACAGAATATTTGACCCACACTTTTCTACCCAAATTTCTGTAATAGATAAAAGTGAAGCAGAAATCTATTTTATTTCATATACCTATTGCCTTGGATTGATCTCTTATTTTTGAATTTTTATATTATTCTAAGCTTTTTTAAAACTTATTACATAGGACTTGCAAAGTGTATTTTAAGCTATTTTCAAAGTTTTGTATTTTTTTTCCTGCAACAGGGCTGGGATGGGGGTAGGAATTGCTATTGACTAATATATTCCACAACTGAAAAAACAAAAGTTTTAAAACTAAGCCAAATAATGTTCTAATGTTACTTTTAGTTTTAACACTCTATGATCTTGATGTGTTACTGACTAACATGAGGGTCAACCCCACCAATATGAGTATATTAAACATAGGGAAATTCAAAAGAAAACTTTTAAAAAGGAGGAGGTTGATACTGCCTTTATGGAAAATATGAGCTACTTCCATAGCTAGCATATAAATAAAGCAAGTAACAACCATTTTTATAAGACAATATATCAACCAATGGAAATTAGTGGCTAAACATCAAGAGGTTCTCTCTATTCTCAATAGTAAGATTAGAAAACAAGTATGTTGTTATCAATAGTTTACTCCATGGTCATTAGAAAATGTATGTTTGGTTTTTTTTCCTAAATGCTTCTACAAAATTCTAAAGACCGGTCTAATCATTGGTTATGATTTGCAAGAGGTCAGAAAACTGTAACATGTGAATGGATTAATACCTATTCCAGGTGATCACTAACTACTTCATGCCACCGCTGCCCATCATAGCCTTCCAGAAAGGGTGCCATTTACATTTAGAACAGGATGATTTCTTTCTTGGTTCCCTGGATTTGTGGGTATTACATTTATTACTGTTGGCTATTGATAATCACATTTCACTGGGCTCCTGGGCACCTGAGCAGTTTCAAAGTTTGTTTGAATATCTTTAACCTAGGATTTGCATCTGTTTATCCTCTCAAATAATACAACAAAGATCTGACTACAGACGGCTGTGCTCTACAAACCTAAATGTTTGGTGTGGTATGATTGCTCAAGCGGTGATGATGAAACATGCCACTAAATGTAGCTAAATATTAACCAACTTGATAAATCACTAAAGAAGGGACGAGAATTTCTAGAGCACTTACTGCATGCCAGGCACCATTTGGTACTTTACACACATAATTTCATTTGCATGACTGAAGGAAGTGAATCTCTCTACTATGACTTCAAGCATCAGAGAATTACACTAAAGTCTGAAGGTCAACTAGACTGACAGTGCTATTTAAGACAAGCTAAAAAATTTTTCTGTGTGAACGGGCTGAAAACATAGTGTCCACTTCATCAATCATAGCATTAGATGATTCCTCTTATATATGTTATGACTCAGCATGACTCATGAGCCAATCAATTGACCTTGTAGTATTATAATTAGTCTTTTTCTGCCTAAAATTAAAAGCTCATGGATGCCAGAATGACTCACCAATCAAAATCTTTGCCAGCTTGTGATGCAAAAGGATATTATTAAAATTCTCTTGCTGGTAAAGGCAGTACTTCTGCAACATTGTAAAGAGGATCTTTTGCATTTAATTTTACAACCCAATACTGAGGAAACAAAATGTGTTTATAGGAAAAATATCAGCATAGACACTTTCTGTCTAATTACAAATGTATCTTTTATCTAAAGTACACAGTTCTTCATTTTATCTTCCAAACTTAAAAGCCTCATAACATATGAAATCCAAAAACAAAGAAAAAAATCTATTGAAACAACAAATAGCAACAATAATAAAGACTAAAACACAACAAACTTGTTTCAAAACTTGTTATCACCCTTAAGATATTAATTACTCTTCCCATAAAAGCCCTCAGTTCTTTCAGATCCAAAATTCAAGCTTCTAGGGTTGGAAACAATGTGAACTCCCCCAATATGACAGAGACAGAGACACACAGAGACAGGCAAGCTGTCAGATGGCAAGGAACACAACACAGAAAATCAGCACATTTGCCATCAGAGGACCCAGGGGATCTTACTAGCCTGAGACACCAAGCAAATACCTCTTGAACTTCAATTTTCTCACCTATTAAAAAACCGTAGGCATAATGATACGGTTTTCCATGCTCTTATGTGCTATACAACCGTTTGTTATTAATATAATTACATAATATTGGTACTTTCCAGGCTCATATGTGTTATACAACCATTTATGTTATTAGTATAATTACATAGATTTCTTAGCCAAGTCTTTATGACATATATCTATTTCTTCCAAAATTGTAAGTCAGGGATTTACCCTTTAAATCGGGATTTCCAAACTATAGCCCACAGGCCAAATGCAACCCTCTGTTTGCATAAATAAAGTTTTATTGCAATGAAGCACACCCATTCATTTCTTACTGTCTATGGCTGTTTTTGCTCTACAATGGCAGAGTTGAACAGCAATACTCAAGAAGAGATCATACAGCCTGCAAAGCCAAAAATATTTACTATATGCCCCTTAATAAAGGGGCATAGCCTATGATCTCTGCTTTAAATGATGAAATAACATAGTTTTTAAAACCTGTGATGTTATTATATCCTTAGATATGTAACCTCTCTTTACATCAAATAAATGTTATAATTCACTGATAAGAAATACAGTGTCTTAAATTTAAAATGTGCACTTTGGTTTGATGTTAACTTCAGGCAAAACTCTAAACCCTTCAGTATTGCAGTAAAATGACAGCCCAGACATTCATTTGTCAAACAATTATTTATCAAGCGCCAGGCACCGGGTATACAATGAACAAAGCACCATTGTCCCTGTACTCATCATGCCTAGTGCAGCAGCAGCTTCCAAACCATACTGTATTACCTGCATCTAGAATAAACATTTATTGAGTACCTAATATTGTAACAGGCCCTTCCACATCCATTATCTCATAAAGTCTTTCCAATAAGTCAGGGAGGTAGACATTATTATCCCAATATGACTAATGCAAAAACCAGGACTCAGAGAAGTTAAGTTGCTTATAGTCATGATGCCAGAAAGCAGCAGAATGATAATTTTAGCACTTCTCTGACTCTCTGATCCCAAGATAGCTTCAATACCAGGACAACCAACTCCAAAAGGCATCTCTACCAACAACAGCTTTCCCACCTCCCAGCACACACCTGGAAGCCAGTGAGGAGACAATCCACAGCTAAGGTCTGTCTGTGCCCTGACAAAGTCAATTCAAAATGCCACAGAGCAGGGAACAGCCAAGACCTGCAGCCCATGGAAACTGGTAAGGAGAGGTGGTGAGCAAGCAATTCTGTGACTTTTAAATAGTGGCCATGAATGAGAATAATTAACCTGTAAGGCACAGGAGAAAAGGCATGTATTTATGGTCATGGATTCAATGAATTTTAAATTAATTATCTCTAAGTCTGTGTTATTGCTCCTTTAGAACAAAGCATTCCACCATGAAGGCTTCTCTTTCCAAGCTGGCACAGTGACAAAGCCACAGGTTGGGAGCTAGAGCCTTCAGTAAAGGGCAAGCTTCACATCTCTGTTCCTTGTTCTCCCTAAACAACTTACAGAGCCCTTAAGACACTGTGGAAGACCATGAGTTCATAATGTGTAAATGAAATACACAAAATCCAAGAGGAATATTTTTCATAGCCTGTCTCAATGCACCACCACCCAACAGACTGAGACAGAACTATACAGTTCTAAGCCAAGTGTGAGGCTACAACTGTCAGATACTATCAACTGTTTTCTCTATGCCTCTATTATCTCCTCAGTCATGATGGCAACTCCACAGCTGTTCAGGGAAATTCCCTAAGCACCCTCATCAGTTAATATTGTTTCTTCTGGCATCTCAGACAGAACCTAGCAAATAACAAAAGATCTCTCCCCTCTTCCCTTCTCTCCCTGGTTCCTTCTCTGTTCTCTGTCTTTCTCATCTCCTCCATTCTCTATCCCTCTGTCCCGCCCCAGCCCATTTCCCCATCGTCACTCCCTCTCTACCTCTCTCCTCCTCCCTCCTCCTCTCCCTCTCTCAGTAAAGACATTTCAGAGGAACTAATTTACCTGCAAAACTCACCAGATGTTACCTATTATCATAGAACAACCTTGGCTCTTTTTGAAAACGTGGTTCATATTTTGTTAAGAAAAATAACACATCCTTGGAGGCTTTTTGAGACATTGAAAGGTTATGTAGTTCAATTTGGAGGCTTAGAGAAAAGCTACACCATTGGATCTCCACCAAAAGGCTCTTCCTCTTTGTGTCATTTCAGGACAGGACACTCAAGTTCTGTGAGAACCCATCCTGGGCCATGCTGAGTGAGGATCATAACTCGAGAAGCACATACTGTCTGTCTAATTAGTTTTTGTGTATGATAAAGTTAAAACATCTGTAAAAACAATACTATTATTATTTGTAAAATAATAGTAACAACTTTATAGAATTATTTTGAGGGATGAATGAAATAACGTATGTATATAGTGTACTCCATGTCCTGCCTAGCACACCAAAGCCATCAACTAAAGGTACTGATCAGCTTAGCTCAGTGGAGATCAGATTCTGTCCAATCTAACCAATCCTCATCAGGTGGAATGGGTGAGAAATGGAAAGGGAAGAAATTATTAGTCAATCTGTGCTTCCTTCATGGGAATAGAAAAAAAGGAAGTCCCCTTCTCTCCATAAAAAAGATAATTTCTCCTAATGCCAATTTTGATAAATTTGGCAAAATGGCAAAGAACGGATCCCCCATTATAATTTTTATGTCTTTGATTAGTTACAAGTTAAGCATCTCTTCATGTTCATTGGCATTTTGCATTTTATTTCATTTTCTGTTACTTATGTCTTTATATCCATTACCACTTTTAAAAACTGAGTAATTTGTATTTTCTTAATAATTTATACATGTGCCTTTGATGTTATATATATTAATATTAGCTGTACCTATATTGCAAATATTCTCCCATTTCTGTCATTTGATGTTTAAATCTAATTATTTCTTTCAACGTGTAGACATTTTAATTTTTATTAAATTAAATCATCTGTCTCTCTTTTTCTTTATACCTTTTCTGGGACAACTTTTTCTTCTTTTTTAAAATTTGTATTTGGAATTAATTTCAAACTTAGAGACAGTAACAAGAATCAAAAAACTACTACATTTTGGGAGGCCAAGGTGGGTAACTTGAGGCCTGGAGTTTGAGATTAGCCTGGTCAACATAGCAAGAGCCCCATCTTTTCCAAAAAAAAATTTTTTTTAATTAGCCAGGCATCGTGGTGCACACCTGTGGTCACAGCTACTCGAGAGGTTGAGGCAGGAGGATGGCTTGAGCCCAGGAAATTCGAGGCTGCAGTGAACTATGGCTGTGCCACTGCACTCCAGCCTCAGCCACAGAGCAAGAACCCGTCTCAAAAAAAAAAAACAGAAAAAAAAAAAACTACTATTTATACTCGTTACCCAGATTTATCATTAATATTTTGTTTCTCTTTCTTTCTCTTTGTCTCCATATATACACACACACACATATTACATACACACACATATATATACACACACATATATATATACACACACATATATATAAAGACACACATATATACACATATTATATATGCATATATATCATATGTGTATATATGTGTATTCAGAATGATTGGTGAATAAGTTGCATATATCATGCCCATATATTTTGTCATGCATTTCCCAAGAAAAATTAAATTCTCTTACCTAACTGCAGTGCAATTATTGAAATCTGGAAATTTAATAGCCCATAATTCATATTCCAATGTCACCAATTGTCCCAAAAATGTCCAGTTTTTCTCAGTCCAGGATCCAATCCAGGATTGCACATTACATGTCATAGTCATGTCTCTTTTGTCTTCTAATCTAGGGAAGTTCCTCTGCCTTTCTTTGATTTTCATGGAATTGACATTTCGAAGGGTACAGGCCAGTTATTTTGTAAAACATCCCTCAGTTTGGGGTATTTTCTAAAGTTTCCCAATGATGCGATTCAAGTTATGCACTTTTGGCAAGAGCAGTGCCTAAGCAATATTGCGCCCTTTTCCAAGCATCACTTCGAGACACATCCCATTCATTTTTCCCATCACTAGTGATTTTACCTTTGATCATTTGGTTGGGCAATGTCCCAACCAAATGGTTTGGGTTTCTCCACTGTAAAGTTACTACTGTCCTTTTCACTGGATAAAACATAAGAGAGGGAGATATTTTGAGACTACATAAATACTCTTGTTATCATTAATCATTTCCAAATTTTAGTACCCATTAATGATTCTTGCTTGAATCAGTGATTATTATAATGTTTCCAAACAGTGATTTTCTAACCAGCATTCCATCTGTATTCATTAGCTGGTAATCTGGAAAGCTGTTCTTAAAATCAGTAAACCATTAGAGAAACCCTGACTGAGCATAGCTTGTCTATATTTTGCTTTCAAACTCTCATCTAAAATATTATATTTTAAGGAAAATATTCTCCTTTTTTAGACACTGGCTCTGCTCATGGAAAATCTAAGTCACGTGAATATGTGACTCTGGTCTGCACTAGTTTGTTGGTCATAACGTGGTGTAAATGAGACAGTGTTTTGCAGTTTAAATTTCCAAATAAGTTTGATCCCAGGCACACACCTTCCTCAACCACCCAGTCATTATATCAGACAAGCCATTAAGGAAAAAGTGTTGTTGCAAAGTGTTTCCACTACTGGAAAAGCAACTCTGATGAATAATGTGCAGAGACACCACATTAAAATATAAGTAAGTACAAATTACTGGGAACTCTGGTTGGTTGGGTTTCTCCTAAAGAGCGATTCTTTCTACTGGAAGAAAAATGAGAAAGGAAAAAACAACCTTTTGTGAGTTTTAGACTCTTTCCATGTTCCATTAGATTAAAACCTCGCAACTCGAGTGCACAATCGAAATCAGCAGAGTCTAGCTCTTCTTGACTGTCCAATATCATGCTTGTTTATGGAAAGCTCATAAAACAACTTTGTGAGTGATAAGTAATTTGGAAAATCTGGTCCTCTTGTGTGACAGATGCTACAATAAGGCATCAAGGACAAACCTAGGGCCCTCTAAATTTAGTAAGTACCTACAGACATCCGCAGATAGTTTTTTCTCCTTAATGAGTTGTCTCCTTCAAAAACAGAGCACCAATTATATTGATTTTACAATTGTTTGTGATGGGTTTTGTTCTTTATTTACATGCTAAGACTGGTAGTGAAGATATAATAATTTTAAAATATTGGTGAGGAATTTTTCAACAAGGCATATAAGTTTAGTGAGCAGGGATCAACTTTTAAAACCATGCAATAAAGCAAAGACAGAGTCAAATCTGGAACAAGCCAAGTTGGAAGCAGTAACCTGTGTCAATCTGATTCCAAACTCTGAACACAACGGTGTCTCTGTGCATCCCAAAACCATCTCACCTCACAGATTTGTTCTTTAGAGGCGATATACATCAATGAAGAATTAAACGCATTCTCCTTTAGTCAGTATTCTCTTTATCTAAACCTATAGCATAGCCCCAAAATTCCAAAAGGCCATAAAGGTTTAGATCTAGAAAGATACCAGGGAGGAAAAAATAAATCCCCCCTTCTCCAAATACATGCATTTCCCACATACCTGTGTGGATTTCTATAATTCTACATTTGTAGATATATTCCTTTGGCCATAAAAATTCAAGAGTTGGGGAGGTGTACTGAAAAGGGAAGTGAAGAATGCCAAAGCTACAAATACTTCATTATAAATGGGGTTATGCAAACTAATCTCTAAAACCCCCTAGCTCTGGATTGGCAATGAAGATCAGCACCTGTTCAGTACAGCCACACGGGAATCTGGATTAACATGTTTACATGTTTACAGGATTAAAACTATGCTTCTGTTTTATTATCTGTAAATTAAGAGGTTAGATAAGGGAACTCTAAGATTCCTTTCAGCTTTGACATTCTGCAATTTGAGATGTGGCATGAGGTGTAATAGTAATAGGATGCTATATTTGTTCCCATGATAAATTGAATAGGAGGATGATGACTGGATTAACCGGAAATCATATCAAGATGTCAAGGTTGAAAGACCTCATTAAATGCCATACTCAGGATTGAACTTTCTTACACACCCCCAACCACTGAAACTGAACTTTTGATTCATTGATTAATAAACATGTACTGAGTGCTTACTATGTACCAAATATTTATGGAATGAAAAGCTATTACACCCAAGGTCAAACTTTTTCAGGCTCAGAAAAGTTTAGGGACTCACTACAAATATATCCTAGTCTCTAAAAGCAAAAATGATAATGGTATTTGCTGTCATTGCTGCTGCTATTGTTGTTTTTTTCCCTTACTATTCAATTATCTTCACTTTCAAATGTCACCCAGAAGCCAGAATTTGCACCATCTGATTTGTGGACACACACTTAGAGGTAGCAACCCTTCGGCAAATTCTTTCCTACTGAATTTCAAGAATCATTTGCATCTACCATGGAGACAATTTCTTTAATCTCAAGTAACCCTGTTCTTAAAGATGAGTCAGAGAAGATATGAAAAACAAAACTGTAGAGTAGGCACAATTTGTCCAAAGCCTTCATCTCCACCTCCAGAATCACCACCGCTCCTATAGACACATGGACCAGCACTACACACTACACACTACACACTACACACTACATCATGTGATACCTGTTCCCTTAATCAGCATTCTCCTGCTGTATCCCAAACCCCAATATTGAGGGTCCAACCAGAAACTGACTTTTCCATCACTCCCACTCAAATTGAAGATGTCAGCTAGCTGACATGTGATGAACTAGTGCTAAGTGACACCTTCCTATAATATACATGGCCTTCTCTAGATACCCCTGGCTTTGATCAACAACCATTAACATGTCAAACTTGTAAGTAGAATGCTGGAGATAGGTAATCACTGAGTCTCTTGAACTAAAATGTATGATTGTGCCCCATCTCTGTGCAGGGTATCTACACCAAAAGGATTTCTTCAGTCTTCCCCAGTAGAATATAAGAAATAAGGAGGCAAACATATGAACTAGAGTCCCAATGGCCTTGCAAACCATCTCATGGATTTGTGTTAAATACAATGATACCATTCCCAAGATCCTAGAAATAACCTTTTCAATCAATGGGAATTGTGTGATTACATGGTCACCTTACGTATGGCACACCTACATGCTTTATGTATGGCATGCCTACATTACACTGGCTGGAGGTTCTCAAACTGTGTTCCCACAATACCTTGGGTGTTACAGTTTTGACTAAAATGTTCCTTGACCACATTTAAATAATGAGATTTCCCCAGTTCACAGAAATGAAATATTGATAGATATGATTATCTAATTTAAATAATTTCTTAAACCTTTGGCATTAGTTTCAAGTTATCTATATTAGGAACAGGTATAAGATAGTATTTAATTTAGAGGAATGCAAAGAGCAGAGGTAACAAATATTTGTTGAATGTTTACTATTGTCAAGCACTAAACTAGGTGCTTTATTAATTCATTTTACTCAGTCCTCAATAGGAGACAGGGAATGTTATCTCAATTTTACAGATTAGGAAATGGAAACTCAGAGAGGTTAAATGACTTAACTCTAAATACTGTGATTCAAAACCCACATCTTTCTTACTCAAACCTGTGCCACCTCAAAAACTATGTGCCTGTATTTTACATCCAAAAATATGTTATTTGAGTTTAATGGTGAAAATTATCTAGCAGTTCACCCCGAACAAGTTTGAAAACCGCAGGCTTGGCCCATATCTTTGACAGTTTCTCGTCCCTTCCTCTGAAGTTGGCACAAATGACCAACCTATATGTTGATTAGAATTTAAGAAAGGCCGCAACAACTCAAGCTTAAAGACCTCAAGATCAGTAAAGAGAGGAAAAATTAAATGACCCAAGGGAACACTCCTAATCTATTAGTGTACATGGATTCACTACTGTCAACAAACACTAATTGAATTCTCCCAAGTATTTGAGGTTGGGCAAACCGCTCGCAACCCCCGCACATTAGGGTAAGCATGCTGCACTTTTAAGGCTATAATGTTGTAATGAAAGATTTATGCCTATAGTGTCTTGGGGAACCCTCCGATTTTAAAGAATTATTGTTCCTCTCTACCATGTAGTATATCCCTAAGTATGAATTATATTTCTTATAGCAAAAATAATGTATGTGGAAGTGCCTGGCACTTAGTAGCTGATCGGTAAATGTTTATTAAATATAAATCTGACATTTCTTTTTTTTTTAATTTCAAAGTATTATGGGGGTACAAATGTGTTTGGTTATACAGATCGCTTTTGTAATGCTCAAGTCGGGATTAGAAGTGTGCCCGTCACCCAGATAGTGTTCATTGTACCCATTAGGTAGGTTTTCACCCATTCCCTTCTCCCCCTCCCCCTGCTTCATTTCTTTTGATATTTACTTCCTTCTATGAACACATGTGCTCATCAGTTAGTTCCAATCTAATAGTGAGTACATGTGGTGTTTGTTTTTCCATGCTTTAGATACTTCACTTGGGATAATGGTCTCCAGTTCCATCCAAATTGTTACAAAAGACATTAGGTCACATGAATGTTTACTGCAGCACAATTCACAATTGCAAAGATATGGAATCAACCCAAATGCCCATCAATTCATGAGAGGATTAACAAAATGTGGTTATCTGTATACCATGGAGTACTACTCAGCCATGAAGAAGTCTGAGATTCTGAACTGTACAAAGTCTACCACCTCTGTAAGGTTTCCCCAACTTGTTCTAACCCTCTCTTACCCTCCTGTCCAATTGATTTAAGGATACTGTTCTAATTATTGCCTTTCTGTGTCATGCTTCAGTTAATTATACACTTGTCACCATAATCACTGAAGGAGGTCCTGAGTCTGTGAGCACCATATATTATGTATTTATGAGAACCTGAGTCATGCACACTGACTAATTATGTTGACTGATACCATTTGACACCAGGCACTAAGGGCAACTCCTTGAAAGTAAGACATATTTGGAAGACGGTTGTGTGACAGCAACTTCTGACTTTTACCAATAGTGTTTTGATTGATTTCTAACAAGTTGAGTAAAGAAATATCATTCATCCTGGGACAAGAAATAGAAGCAAGCCCTAAATCCAAGGGAAGGAGGATCTTCCTCTGCTTCAAAAGCTGAGATTTGGAAGTTTGGAGAGAAGGCAGGTCCAGGCCTGGCCATCCTGCAGCATCCCTTAGAAAAATAGGTATACGCGTGTCTAAATTAACGAAAAACAGTGACAAAATGGCAGCATAAATGAAGAGAGTCCAGACCTGTGGTGGTATGGTCTTTATAATAGAACACTGATGAGGTCAAAGACATCTCCCACCGTATCCCCAAAATACTATTCTTCTGCCAGCAATGGTAGCTTCAGCCTCAGGTCACCAAAGAGCTTTGCTTCAGTGGACAGGAGTGTCCCACCACTGGTGTAACCTCACTTGGGCTCTATATGGCCACGTCACCCAGATCACTTAGCAATGGATGAAGTCATGTATGCAGGACGCTTGTGTTTCAACAAAGACAATGACCAAGGCAATAGCATGAGACTCCCCTACAGACTTAGATGGGTTTTTCATTTTTTTCTCAATATTGTAGTATTCTAGTGATCAAGACTGATTCCTTAGTGCAAGTAAGCATCCTGCTGGCTTTAAAATTACCATGGGAGATAGTTCCTGAAGTAGGGAAGAAAAATATTATGTAAAAAGTAAGATAACTTAGCACTCCGGGAGGCCAAAGCAGGAGGATTGCCAGGAGTTCGAGACCAGCCTGAGCAAGAGCAAGACCCCATCTTTCCAAAAAATAGAAAAATGAACCAGGCATGTTGGCACACACTGTAGTCCCAGTTACTCAGGAGGCTGGGTCAGGAGGATCACTTGAGCCCAGGAGTTTGAGGTTACAGTGAGCTATGATGACACCACTGTACTCTAGCCAGAGTGACAGAGCAACACCTTGTTTCAAAAAAAATAAAAAAGAGTAATATGACTAATGAGTCATTTAATTTGAACAGAGTGAAAAATAGTAACCTAATCTTGTGCCCCAAATCAATAAACGAGACATTAGTTTTTAAATGATAAATTATTTTATCTTTTAATTGACAAAATTCTGTTTTCACTGATTTGAACTTCTCCTCCCACCCCAAACCACACACACACACACACACACACACACACACACGCACATATGCACATGAACATACATGGAGCATTCCACCAGTTTATGCAGTAAAATTTAATTGGTTGTTTACTCTTATGAAAGAATAATCCAATACATGATTTTATGAGGTATTGACATCTGGGCCAGTAGAAAACTCAGTACATCCAGAACTGAATTCAATCTATTTCCTGAAAACTGGCTTTCCTCTGTGATAGTTGTCAGAATTGCATGGAGTCACTTATGTCAGGCCCTGAACAAAGGAATCAAAGGAAGGCCATCCAAGGAGGCATCTCTGGTGTATGTGCCTGATAACAAGAACTATCACAAAAGACTCTGCAAAAACCACAACTTTGCACAAAGGCCATCGCCAGCTTGCACAGAAAATACTTCTTCAAGGATATCTGTCCAGTAACTGCCTATCCAACCTTGGACTGACACCACCCTTATTATTGACTCTTGTAGCCAAGGATAACTAATTCAAATCAACTTATGTAATCCTTCTTGTTTTGCCTCTGAAAACTTTCCCTAGCCTCCACCTCTTTGAATACACACATTGTTTACTATGGCACCCGTGTCGTCATTTCAATGCTACTCCTGAATAAATATCATTTTCTTTTAGAGAGTTTCCCTCCCTGTTATTTGATGTAACACCTCCTATGTATCTTATCTTATAGAATGGCCTCACCATCTGTTTATTCACTTCAGTTTAAAATCTTGGAGGTTTTGTTGATTTTGCCTTCTGTTTTTACCCCCACCTTCAACTGAGCATCAAGAAGCTTTGCTTCTGCCTGCTGAAGTTCTCTACATTCTCTCCTTTGTTGTCTGGTTTTTCCACCACTACCCTGATTTAAGCCTTCCTTATGTTCATTCTGTACTGTTGCAACCGCCTCTGATCAACTTTTCTATCTCCCACTGAGTCCCCCTATTTCAATCCACCTCTGCCTTGCAGGTGCACACCTGCTCACGTCCCCACCCAGCACGCAGCACGGTCTCCCGAGTGCGGCTCCAGGCCTCCACACCTGCATCTTTCCTCATTCCCCATTCTTCCCAATCACATGCACTTCAGTCACATGGCCTCTTCTATGCTCACGAACACACCCTGCTCTTTCCTCTCCCAGAGATAGCTTCCACCTTGCCCTTTTCCTGCCTGAGAACTCCTCATCGTCCTCTAGGGCAGGGTGGGAGCATAGCTTCTGCCACCATTGTCCCATTCTGGTAACTCTGGTCCTGTGTGTGCTCCACAATTAAGGCATTAGATCACTACGGAGCCTGCACAGGGGGTGAGGCCAGGCCACGCCCTGCTTATAGGGAATGGGTCTCACCCGAAGGATAAGGTTATTCACGGAATCTGTCTCTGCAGAAAAGCAAGAGCCTCACCCTTCAAAGCAGAGCCGAGGGTGAAGTGGAGAAACTGTACACTGTTGGTGAGGATGTAAAATGGTGCAGCCACTATGGAAACAGTATGGAGGTTCCTCAAAAAATTAAAAATAGAACTACCATATGGTCCAGACATCCAACTTCTGGGTATTAATCCAAAAGATTTGAAATCAGGATCTCAAAAGAGATATTAGAACTCTGATGTTCATTGCAGCACTATTCACAACAGCCAAGATGTGGATACAACGTAAATGTCCATCGAAAGATAAATGGATAAAGAAAATGAAGTATAGACATACAATGGAATTCTATTCAGCCTTAAAAAAAGAAGGAAATTCTGAAATATATGACATCATGGATGACCCTGGAGGACATTATGCCAAGTGAAATAAGCAGGTACAGAAAGACAAATACTGCATGATTCCACATATATGGTAGATTCCACTTCTAACTGGAGGACGGGAAGGAGGGTGTATATTATTATATATATGATAAAGTCCACTTCCACCTGGAGGACGCAAAGGAGGGCGTATATTATCATATATATGGTAGATTCCACTTCAACTTGGAGGACTCAATGGAAGGCATATTTTGTCATATATATGGTAGATTCCAGTTAAAATAGTTAAATTCATAGAATCAGAGTGGAATGGGGGAGGGGGAATGGAGAGTTACTAATCAAGGGGCATAAAGCTTCAGTTAAGCGAGATGAACAAGCTCTAGAGATCTGCTGTGCAGCATTGCAGCTATAGTCAACAATAACGTACTATGGTACACTTATATTTGTCAAGTGTTTAGAGCTCCAGGTAAGCATTCTTACCATAATAAAAAATCTTTTAAGGCAGAGTGGGGGATGTCTAGAATAAAACTTTAAAGAATGTTAACATATAAGGGGCAGGCAGAGGGAGAGTTGAAGAGTGTGCATCCTGGCGTCAAGGGGAACAAAGCGCTTCAAGAACGTCCCCAGAAAAGCTGGAGCGGAAGGTCTGAGGCAGGGCGGGAGTTGACAGATCTCAAAGAAAAGCTGTTGACGGCTGGTAGTTTGAGCCCCGGCTGCACTGCTATAGTGTAACGAACAGCGCCATCTAGTGGTAGAGAAGATGAAGAGACGTGGTGGCCAATTTTCTTCATTGTTGATAATATAATAACATTGTTTGAGTTGGAATGAACCTGGCTGACTCAGCTCAGACTCATTCGGAGTCTTACCTCTTGCCCCGGCTCCCCTCGGGTAACCCCATCACAGCTCTGCTTCCTGCCCATTTTCTGTGACATGACTATGACCCCTGTGTCTCACTCCTGCTTCTCATCCGCCACACTTCAGCCAATAAACGTTTATCCAAAGAACGAATTGAATGCGTGAAGGATTGGATCGATGACAATTTCCCTGATAACACTGTGGACAAGACAGAGATAGGAAATGAAAGTCTAGTTAGGAGTTTCATAGTTAGGTGGTCAGACAGCTGTCTATTAGATGCTCAATACAATTTTATTAAATGAGGAAATAAATTCATTATTGAGTATGACATGCTTAAAATTGTGGAATACAGAGTGGAAATCTAATTTGTTGCTTCCTGTGCCTCCATTATGGGTGGTGAATTTTGGTGACAAGGAGAATGACACTCAGGATGGTCTCCTGTCCACCCGCTGAGGCAGCCGCTCACGCCAGCACCTTTGCAATGATGCCTCCCCAAGGATGGGGAAACCTCTTCTGTGCATGGAAAGCCATTGACCTAATTACCCAATTTGTTGAGTTTCTGCTTTCCCCTACATCAGCAAAGAAGAAGAATTAAGGGCAAGGGAAACAGGTCATCCCAACTTCCAGAACCGGCTTTCGGCAGTTGACCAAGCTTAGCGTCCACACCAGCCTCTCAGCAAAGGAGAGAAGCCTGTTTATTTGGGTGCAGTGCATAAGTGCCCATCTCCCCAGCACCCAAGCTTTGCTTCTTAGGCATAAAACTCTCTTCACCCGGGTGTCCTCCTTGAGGAATGGTGGAGCTGGAGATGGTATTATAATTACCCCTTTTGGACCACAGGCTGTCTGAGGTGGAGGCCAAGGTGACAGCCAAGGAGTGCCGTCTCAGCTTGTCACCACAGCAAACAGAATGTGCATTGCAACATCGCCGCCTGTGAGCTGCCCAGCGCTCCTCCCCAGCCCTCTCCCCCAGGATAGGTGTGTTCTCTGAAGCATGACCTACTTCTCATCAGCTTATTTGCTCCTAAAAGCTACCTACTTCTAATTGGTCTAATTTTACATAGGATCATTATCTTAGCAAAGTAAAATATTGAATTGATGATGATGATGTCAGCAATGGTAATAATGATAGTAATATTAATGATGTGATGATGCTTTTATTTCTTCTGCAAGTTTTACTGAGTACTGAACAGGGCCACTGCTAGCCTATACAGCACCTTTTTGTGAATTCAAAAGAGGTGACTCTTCCTCAGACACAGTCCCACATCCTGGTGGCCTGCTATGCGAGAGAAGCACAAGCTTAATGTTAGCCCTGCTCACCTCTCTGTAGGATGCCCTTGTGCAAGGATGAACCCACACAGCCGTATGCAATGGTGCCCATGTAGGAGGAAGCCTGAAGAAAGAGCAAAAGACACGGGTGGATGGCAGGAAACAAGACAAACCTGTGTTTATAGATAGACATAAAAAAAACAAGCATACAGTGTGGGAGAAGCAGCTGGTTGTACTCCTTGACACTTCCTACCTTCCTCAGTAGCATCGCTGGGATTTCTGGGGGCAGAAGAGTCATTTCGCCACTAAGGTGAGGTTCTAGAATTGACACAGGTGAGTCCTGGCCTCAGACGTTCCCATTCTCCTGCCAAACTGGGGGCAGGGGTGCATAGCAATCATGCCTCTTCACTTCGGGGAGGCCAGTGTCGAAGAGGAGTGTCAGACCCTTGACCATGCTTTTAGGGATGGAGGTGGCAGTCGGCTCCTCATAGATGGATGGGTGAGGACTGGCTCAGGATAGAGGATTCGTCTCAGCCTTGTGGACTATAGGCATCAAGAGGAATCTCAGACATCGCTGAGATAAAGGGCCTCCGTCCCTCACGTCCAGTTAGAAGCTGAGCCACAGATGGGGGAGTGGCTTGGATGTTGGAATCCAGGGCTTCTTATCTCCCACACCAGGGTTCTTTCCAAGCACCTACATGGCACCTTGAAAAATCTGGATTTTCTTCCCCAAGTCTTTTTCCCAGGTGAGTTGACTTTTCCCCAAACTAGCTCCACTAAACAATAGTCCTCCAAGATGCAGTGTGACTAGCAGATTTAGAGGTCACATAAATTTAGGAAACCCAGCACTACACTCTCTACCAGAGATTCAGAAAACATATTAACTTCATAAACAACTTAGAAAAATGCTGAAGAATCTGTTTAGCTTTGTTCAACACAGCTTTTCAAGATTTTTTCAACCATGGACTCCTATTTTCGCAGAACTTCTCATCCCCCCTAGAACTACCGTTCCTCCAGACACATTGAACAATTTTAAGTCATCAGAGAAGCCCTTGTTAGGTCCCAATGGACAACCAAGACAACAAAAACACATGGATCACCCACCCAATCACACTCTATTTTCCACCGATCAAAACTATGTATTGATATTTACTGTTTGTTGGAGTGGATACCAGGATACATGGGAGGTAGGAAGGAGCCCATGGCAGAGACAGGGAGAGCTGTCAGTTCGGGCTATGCAGGTCTGGCAAGACTCCTCGAAGGCTGTTGAAATTTCCAGAGACACCCTCTGTATCTATCTCATCACTAATGGAGAATAACGCCATTCACTTTGTGCCGGGACTTGAGGCAGGAATAGTCATTCATGGTCAGTGAAACACTTTGATCTCTTCTTTTGAAAGGCTCCGACAAACTCAAGCAGCTATTAGTGTCTGGGCAGAGGATGGTGACAAGGACAAAAGCCATTGAACAGGTAAATTCTCATCTCCTAAATCCTCTGTGACAGTGGGTGGGGCTGAGGGTAAGAATGTTGTACAAGTGGTTTCTAGTCCCAGAGCTAAAATGAAAAGAGGGAAGCCTTTTTCATCTGGTGTCAATTGCAAAGGGCCTACAGCTGACTGACTAGAACCCTGAAAAAAACGGAATTTTTGAAAAACTGTATTACCTTTAACCAGAAATATTTGAAAAGTAAACACTTCTGGAAGATTTACTTTTTATGTAAACATTTAACTGTTTTATTTTTATCTACACTCATTTGTCTTCCATTTAACCTAAGATTTCATTGTTAACATAAAGAAAATCTGCCCTTGAAGGTAGATGGTTTAATTCACCAAGAAATTTTTTAATGGAATCAAACCTAGTGATTAAAAGTGTAGGCTGTGGAGTGAGAGAGCTGAGGTTTAAATCCCAACCATACGACTCACCAGCCATGTGAGCTCAGCAAGGTTTTTTATGTCACGTGTCTGAACTTCAGTCCTTTTCACCTCAAACAATTCCTCATAGGGTTGTTACGAAGCTGAATTATAATAAATGTCATGTTTATCAAAGTGCCCAGCTCATAATAATTACTCCAAGAGTGGCAGTGGTGATGGTAGGAGCCATAGTTGGAAAAAGTAATTATTAATAATTATTATTAAATAATAATAAAAGATAGAGGGGCACTGGTAGAACCAGTGGGAAACTTACACTGTCTACCAAAGCTGAATATTTGCATAATCTATGGCTCAGCTATCCCATGTGTGTTTGTGTACATGTATATGTTACATTTTTATGTACATATATACAACCATCAGGAATGCATACATATGTCACCAAAAGATATATGGTTACAGAGCAAGATCCTGTATCAAAAAAATTATTCAAAGGCAGTTTTTAGATAATTAAAATTTCATCTTTGTAAAGTGCTTTAGCAATAGCTCACCCATCCAAAAATGCAACTACAAGTAGACTTGTCTTTTCATAATCCAGTGGAGAATGCAGAAAGTATAAAGTTTTCTGAGCTGCCAAAGATGATGTCAAACAAAAAAAAATTCATTGCATTAAACTGGAAGCACTTTATACCGTGAGACAGTCTATTTGTTACTTCCTTGGCCAATTAACATATACTTCACACACAATTCCAACAAGTTTAGTATCTAATTTCCTTACTGCAAAGATTAAAAACAACAAAGAAAAAAAGGGCAGAGGTACTTAAAGAAAGCGTAGAGACCTGCAGCCATGGTCACTGGGCAACAGGAATGCAAGTGCACCCCGGCCCTAAATGGCAGGGAAAAGCCGGATGGTGCTGAAATGCACCACCCTAGGAAGTCAACGTGGATTTCAAGAATCCGGTAGAAAGAATATTTGCAGGAAAGGTCTCAAAAGACCTTGAAGATAATTACCATGGAATAATTCATAAGCATAATAATAAAGTGAGACATGAGGAAACTGCTGGTGTTTTTTTTCCACATTTTCATTCAAAATTATTAAAATAAATTAACAAAATTAAAATGTGCATAGACTCGGGAGAGCGAGATGGGAGCTTTTACTTTGGGAGGCCCTGACTTGGGGGTAGGGCGACAGGACAGGGGCTTCCTCCTTTGGGACTGTGACTAGGTGGTCTCTGTGCTGTTCTACCTCTCCCTCCTCACAAGTTAGAAGATTCTAGAATAATTTTCTGAAAAATAAATTCTTTTGAAATTTTGTTTTTAGCTTTTTCGGTAGAGGTAGTCAGTTCTTTTGTTTAAAAAGAAAAAGAAAACAAAGCTTCTGTTTTTACATCCCTGAGAATTTGAAATATTATTTAATCTAAATTTCACAATCATTTGAGATTTCAAAAGCCTGAATTCAGAAACCTAGAATTCAAGTTCATGGAATGTTGCTTCTAAAGCCCTGGTCATCATATTCCCAAGGCCTCCTGTTAGGTGAGGGCTTTCATGCTAGACTGGAGGCCCCGTTACTGAGCTGTTTGATTACTTAAGTCAAAGGCTAACCGCTCTCACCCAGATCTGCCTCACGGTCCCAGGGCAGTCCCGAAACCACGTGGCCCGGCCCCTTCCCTTCAGGTAAATGCATGTGGCTCTGAGGTGGCACCAGCTCTCCACTGTTTCTCAGCAGCCTCACCTTCCGCATTTCAAATACTTAACAAAAGCACTGCCCTGCAATTTGCCGTTTCTCTATAACACGAAGGGGCAGATTATGCCGCATGTGGCTGTCACTCTGGTCTAAAGTGAGAAGCAGAAGCCACCGAGCTACACACTTGCCCATCACAAGCGAGCACAGGTGTGAGCACTACAGCCCCAGGCACTGCCACTGTCGGGCCCCGGGGAAGCTGGCGACTGTGGCACAGGTGTTCTCCTTCTAGGAAAGCCCTGCCCCATCCCTGCCTGTCCGTGTCCTACTGAGGCTCCAGGCCTGGCTGACATCCCACTTCCTTCTCACGGCTTTCTGGGTGCAGCTACCTCAGGCAAAAGTGCCCTGTCCTGCAAGGGACTGCATCAGCCCGTGCCCTCCAACAGGCAAGAAGTCCTGTTGCTCCCGCTATCCTGGTGGGGACCAGCACAGATTCTGGCCAAGAGGTGTTTTGTTTTTTCCTTAAAGGCAAGGACAGATGGATCGTTTTGGAAACATTGGGTGGCCAGGGGTCCCTTGTGATGCATGGGTCACAGCAAAGCCATCCAGAGGGAGCCCCCATGCGTAGTCCCAATGCCATGAAGCACAGCAGAAGAAGTATTGGGCTTTGCGCTCAGGAAGAGCTGCAGCCAAGTACGAACCCTGCTATTACCAATTTGGATGCATTATCCTATTCATCTGAGCCCATATTTCCTCACAAAAGAGTTAGGCACTTTTGACCCCTAACTCTGGGGTCATTCTGAGAATAAGCAAAGGAAGTAATAGAGCCCATTACTGCAGGACCAGTCTCTGACTGCAGGGATGTTTTGTTTGACAAGAAAAGGACTTCCAGGATAAAACAAACATCTGGGAACTCCTAAATAGAGAAAAACGCTTTAAAGGGGGAGGAATTCTTTCAGGGGCATTCAGGGTCCGTTTGTCACAGGTTACTGCCAGTTGGAAGGTGGTGGCATCGAGTACATAGGTTAGAAGGTCTAGCTCTGGACTCAGTCTCAAAATGCTCTTGATAAGAAAAGAAAATATTTTAAATATACACAGCTTACTTAATAAAATTAATTACATTTTGGGGGTGGACCTAGGGTGAAAAGGACTGGAGAAAATCTCTCTGCCCTCCTGCAAGGCCGCTGATTTCATTAAACACAGTCATGTGGTTGAGAGTCAATCCGGCACCTCCCTGGTCCTCTCTCCCCTAGGATGAAAGGGGTGTGGGAGGAAAAAGGAGAACTGAGGGCCAGAAAGAAAGGAAAACAAGGGAGAAGCGGCAGTAATAACTCTTACTCCTTCTCAGTCTACATCAATCCCCAAAAAACATTTACATACAGGGTTGCTTTTGTAAATGAATGACATGGTTCTATTTCCAAACAGGAAGTCTAACTTAATGGAAAAAAAACAAGACATGTAGTTCAATAATATTTTATTGTCAATAGCATAGGAGAAATTCAATATGGAACCCTGGAGCAAGAAAAATCTATTTACAATGAATGGCACAGAAGAGATAGGAAAAGCAATGTCCCAAAATCTTCAGTAAATATATCCTTTGGGTAGTGAATTAATACATGAACGTCCAACATGGATAGCTTATCCAACGAACTTTACAAATTACTATTAATGTAAGTTACCAACTCACTGTCTAAAGTAACTAAACCCATAGACTTTGAAAAAATATGTGTCAAGGCAGTGTGAGCACTTTAGTAGCTTGACTTATATTTTCTAAAGGTATTAGGTTCCTTTCCTTTTCCCACTATCACATTAGACAAAGAGACAAGTTCCTTCAACATTCACAAAACTCTTTTATTGGCTATTGAGAGAGTCCCTGTGCATTTCAAGTCCCTGGCGTCCAACATCCAAAACTTCGTGAGTCAGTTAGAAGCCCCTGCCACCAGTCTAGCACCAATCAAATGACAAGGTGGGACACTTATCAAAAGTGAAAGTCAGTTTTCAATAAGATCTGACCTTCCCCTTGGGGGTCTTGCACTTTAGCTACTAGAGGTCTTTACTTCCTTACCTAACATTCCACAATCTAAAAAGTTCTGCAAAAAAGGATTTTCACAAGCTGGTGGCATATTCATTTGGCAGCAAAATTTGACCACTTGTGGGCTACTTAGAATCTTTATTTATCCATTTTGTGTAAATAGTCCACATTTTGCTGCAGAAATATATAGGTGTTAATTTATAGGGTACTGTCTCAGATCCTATCAATGGAGTTCCATAACATAAAGTATGTGTGACATATTATCTTTCTAAAATACTAAAAATTCAGACTTTGAAAAAACATCTGCCTCCCAGAAACATAAGAAGTTCTGGACCTGCAGTAGCCTGAGCATGTGCCCAAGTTTCCTAGGCTCCAGGGAAGTTTTGTGGGTCCCGTGCACCACAGTTTCTTTAGTCTTTCAGGGAAATAAGAATGTCTGGAACAGTCTACATCCCAGGGAAGGAAGGCTCTGAGAATAAGATCCTCCAGATCTTCCTTATAGGAATTTTCTTTGTGGAAGATTGTATTTCTGCCAACAACCCTGGACAGTTTGTCAAACAATGAATAAATATTTTTCTCTAAGGTGATTCCTTTTCATTAAAAGCACATGTCTTTGTCTTTTATGGGGAAAAAAAGGGAAACAAGAGAAAGAATTGGAAAAGAAGAGCCTATTAATGCAAAGGCTACATATGACAAGTAGTGGTTGCTTTCTGATCCAGCAACATTAACAATCTTTTGTATTTAGAAATGGATTCTCTGGATGCAGAATTTACAGAAATCTGCATCCACAGAAAAGTCGGGGGAGGGGGGTAGGGACTTAACTTTGCACCATGCCCTTTAAGGAGAACAGAATTTGCCAAAGAACACAATGTTCCGAGTTTTGTTGTGCCTGATGAGGTAAATAAATGGGTGGTCGGCGTTGAATTCATCCTTGTGCTGCAGGATTCGTGACCCTGGCACTTCAATGGAATCCCCGCCATCTTCGGTTATTTCTAAGCACACTCTGTGAACAACATTTGATAGGGCCACTCCCTTGGTCTCTGACATTCCAGAGAAATCAGATGTTGTTTCATTAAAGATATTTTTCAGCCCTAGGTTTTCCAGACTAGCCTTGGGATCAATACTCCTTTCCACCTTAAATTTTGGAATGGAGAGTTTGACTTTGGCATTGGCCATGGTGCTGGGATTGGTCCACTGCGACAGTGACTCTGAGTTGAGTTGTTTTTCAATCTGAAACATAAAAAGGAGAAGAAATTATTTTTATTTCTTTCTAACTGTAAAAGATCTTGCTTGGCTAAAAACATAGTTTTATTACAAGCCCAGTTTTGAAGCAGTCTGGACGGACCATCAAAGACGGCCCGGCAGTTGTGGAAGTCACTCGTTTCTCTTATAAGATCCACCAGCTTTGTTCTCCTCCCCCTCATGGTACAACAATGCTCCCTTTGCACTGAAATTTATGAGGGCAGGGGTTTCTTATTTCATTTTAAGTTATAGAGTAGCTTTAGGGAAACAAATGCGTGGATTACGATGTCGCATACACAATAGGGAAAAGAATATAAAATTAGAAAGCTTTTTATACAGATTTCTTAAATACTTATTATATTCTCTATGAAAAAATGCAAAATATTCATGTACTAGGTATGGCATCAAATTTAATAACTTAAATTAAAGCTAAAGTTACTCTTTTTAAAAAATGGGAACTTGAACTGTCTCTGAGTCATTCTTTAAGATCATAGGTGGTGAATGCATCCATTTCAGCTGGTTTAAAAAATGAGAGAGATGCAATGAAGCATAAAATTACTGTGTCATAAAATTCTTCACTGAGAACATCTCAAATTGCTCTTGTCCTTGCAATCTCCGCGCTAGTTAGAGAAGAAACACATGTACGACTGAGAATGATAATACCTGGACCTTTACTATCTTGGAGCAATATTATACCGGCATTACCCATGTGAACCCTGTAAAAATCAGGGACATACCAAGGTCAAAAGCTGGGTTGTTTCATTTTGTTTTTTACTAGGGGAGGGAACCATTGGATTCTCTTACTACCCTATTATAATTACTTTTCAATGGATGCTATTTCAAGTTTTGGCCAAATTATTAGGATGGAAAGACTGTCATAAGTAACTAGAGTTTTTGAGCCAGCAGGTATATTCCTTGTCCATTTTCCATTTACCAAGCAAGAATGGGAGGAGAGGAAAAAATACATTTATAATTCAAAAAGACCACGTAAAAGGAAAAAAAACTTTCCCTTCATTGTATATGTGTTATGGGTTGAACGGGGCCTCTCAATCCATATGTTGAAGTCCTAACTGAAGTACATCAGAATGTGACATTATTTGGAAATAGGATCATTGCAGATGTAATCAGTAAAGATCATCAGAGGTCATTAGGGTGGACCCTAACCCAGTCTTACTGGTGTCCTTGTAAAAAGGGGGAATTTGGACCCAGAGACACACGTGCACACAGGGAGAAGGCCACGTGAGGACGAAGGCAGGGATCAAGGTGAAGCGTTTACAAGCCGAGGACGCCAAAGATCACCAGCAACCCCCGGCGGCGAGGGCAGAGGCCTGGGACAGATTGTCCCGCACAGCCCTCAGAAGGAACCAACCTTGCCCACACCTCGATCTCGGATTTGCAGCCTCCAGAACTGTGAGAAAATAAATTTCTGTCGTTTAAGCTACCCAGAGATTGTGGCACTTTGTTACAGCAGCCCCAACAAACTGATACAATATGTATTTTTCAACATTCCTTTCTGAGACTCAGAAGATCATTTTCTGTAGTTTTATACTTTAAGAAGAAAATTGGCATTTGTTTGAGGCTATTTTAGTAAGTAAGGTAAAATCCAAGACAGCTTAATCATGGCTGAAATAGCGAGGCATGAGATGGAGTTAAAAAAGAGAGAGAACAAAAACCAAAGAAGGAACGAGGAGAGGAATGATTATTCAGTTAATAAAGTGATGGATAAAACATAATGACAACTAAAGTTAAGATGGGGACTGGGTCAGACTGTCCCCTGGAAAGTAAGCGAGTAACTGAGGCTGGACCGGAAAGACAGCAGTGATCCCCGGCTCTTCAGAGAGCCTCTTCCTTCCTGGCCAAGCACGGAGGCCCAGGTAGGGTGGGGCAAGAAGGGAAGCCAGGAAGGGCACCTGCCGGAGGGCAATCCTCAGGCAGTGGGGCCGAGCGGGAGGGAGCAGGGGGACAGCAAAATTCCGTTCCCCAGCAGATCAAACCCACTACTTTTATGTAAACCTTATGCCTTAATAATCTGTATAAATGAATAATATAATAACTTTACAATATAAAATACTTACATATACTATATATTATAAAGTATAGTATAATAATATAATCTGTATAATACAAAAATTTGAAGCATAATAAAATCTCATATATGTGTGTATGTATGTATTAAAACCCCGTAAGTGTACAACGCAAAGAGTGAACCTTAATGTAGACTGTGGACCTGAGTTAATAACAATGTATCAATATTGGCTCATCAATTGTAACAAATGCAAGATGGTAATAATAGGGGAAACTGTAGGATTGGGAGGGGAGAGGGAGTATATGGGAACTCTCTGTGCTTTCTGTTCATTTTTCTGTAAGCCAAAAACTACTCTAAAAAATAAAGCCTACTAATTAAAAAAAGAGAGAGAAGGGAGGGGCGGCTTTTGTTCTCAAGACAGTGGACTGGGCAGTGCATAGCAATTTGGTGCCTTAGTGCAGAGGAGATGGGGGAGGGGCTCTAGCCTAGAGTTAAGAACATGCCCCCAATCTTCCTGGGCTCAAATCCTAATTCTGCATACCGTGGATGAGTTATGTGACCATGGACTAGTTACCTACGCTACCCCTCTGTGCCTCAATTCTCTCAGTGGTAAATAAGATTATAGTAATAGTCTCTCACTCCTTGGACTGTTGTAAGAGTTAAATGAAATAATGCACACAGGCAACTTATCACAGTTCCTGGCACATCGTAAGTGCTGAATAAATGTCGGCTGCTTTTAATATTAAGGAGGAAAGGTCCCAGAAAGGACGATGGAACCCTTGGAGGTTGCTGAGCCAGTGGTGGTAAGGCAGCTCTGTCCACACGTCTCTTTGCCAGGGGGCACCTTCGTGTAGAACACCTGCCTCCTCCTCACCTTCTCCAAGCCCGTCGACTCGTCCTCCACATCCTTGGGCAGTAGGATGAGCATGCTGAGATGCTTATTTTGAAAAGGAAGCTCTATGATCTTAGAATTGATACTGTCGATGTTGCCCAAGCAGAACGTGGCCTCCAGATTCATCATTTGCACTGGTTTGGTGTCCGTCTGCAAAAGGAAAAATTTGGACTGCTTACTTTTCAATTTACACAGGCATAAATATATATACACAAACATAATATACACACACTTTATACACATACACATACACACACACACATATACATACACACATATATACCCACACATATATATATACTCACCTACACACACACATACATATATACACACATATACACATATACATATACATATGTGCATCTGTATATAAATTTGCTCTTGTTATAGTGTCAGGTAGTCAAGGCCTATGATCTTTCCACTGGGATCCAAACTGTACTGTACCCAAACCACCAGAGACTGCCCTGTGAAGAGTTTATGACTTCCTTTGAAAAGTTATTCATGTACTTTATAATTCCACATGTTATACATTACAGGAACCACATACAATACTATATTGCATATATAAAATATTAAAAATAAGACAATATGGCTGAAAATACAAGCAAAGTTGCAGTTAGTCTTTATAGATGCCTGTAATTATGAGATCTTTAAAGTATTCCTGATGGAGCTGACTTGAAAGTAAATTCTAATGCAAACCTACATATCCATTTATATGGCTTTTCCTAATAAAATACTAATTTTTTAAACTCAGCATATAGCTGATATAGCATATCATCAATTTTACTTATCAGCACTGAATATGGGTACAACAATTCTGAAACACAAGTTGAGACATATCTTCTGAAAACAGTACCAAATAAAGACTATTTATCCCGGAAAATACAGTACCATACATATACACACATATATATATGTGTGGATATATATTTTTGTCAATATAGATACTATGCTAAACTTTTAATAATATAAATTCACTAACTTAATCTAACCCTTAAAGGAGACACTACAGGACATGAGAAAAAGTTTAGTAATGTCACTCAAAAAGTTCAGTGCTTTGGCTGACCAAAGCAATTCAAAGGATTTTTTAAAAAGTAATAACACCTGCATTCAAAGGAGGGTGTATCCCCACAAAGCCTTGAGTAGCATTTTATTGCTTTATTAAATGAAACTCTGAGAGATCAATGACATTTCAAGTCCTTATTAATTCTGTTCACAGAGTCTGAGTTTCCAGGATGTGCTAGAACTTAGCTTTGTGATTTAGTAACAAGAATAAAGGAATAGCATACATTCTTCCTCCCTTTTCAAAAGACACCCATTAACACTTTCTTAAATGCAAAAACTACAAATCTTAGTGTGGTGGACACAAAAGTCCATGTTCTACTCACTGACATCTTGCAACATTTTGATGATGTTCTTTTCAGGCTGGCCTTGGGGCCTTGAGAAGAGGCTCCATTAATATGTCTCAGGTTTCATTTAAACACAGTTAGGAACCCTTCGCCAGCCCACCCAAGAGTAGAGCACCAACCACCAATCAAAGGAGCTAGCGAGGGCAGTCCACAATGGGAAAGGCTGCGTGGACACTGTCAGGGCCGCTGGGGCCAACACACCTCCCCAGCTCACAGCAGAGGCTGTATAAAGTCACGTTCCATGTCAGCTCCAGATGAAAGACACACTAAGAAGGTAAAAAGTCACGCTTGAAACTCAAAGACCAGGTTGTGGCCTTAGAATCTCAGACACGCCTCTTGTGTGCAAGGTCAGTCCTGTCCCTGCAGTCAGCATTGAGAAAACCACTGCTAAGCTCAGGATGAGGGAGTGGAAAGAGGACCTCCTGGCTCTCCAGCACCTGTACTCCCAGCACCCAGGGATATTTTGAGTAGGTAAGAAGCAATAACATTCATTATTATCCTGTCCTGGTGAAAATGCCCAGTGGACTTTGCATAGGAACCCATGGTAGCCCAAAGGCCAAACAGGTTTTGTCTGCTATCATTTAATCAAACTGCCCCTTAGGGATTGATCAATCATTCATTCAACAAATTTGCTGAGCATGTATTAAATGTGTCAGGGATGTGGCCAAGAATTATAGACATTGAGATAAATAAGGCATTGTCCCTGTCCTCAAAAAGGCCATGCACTAGTGGAGATCTAGGTAAGTAAATAGTTAGATTTCACTGTGGAAAGCACAGTTGGGCAAGAGAGTAGGAATAAAAACTCCAAGGAAACAAAGAGAGATTAACGGAAGCCAGTTAATCCAGGTATAGATTGTATCTTGAAGGGCTCTTCCTCCTGGGTTCTAGCATTAAGAAGGTGCTACTATATTTGGCAAAAACAAAAGTCATTGATGCTAGGTATTCTGGGTGCTGGGAGAAACATGAAAAGTAGAACTGATGCAGAGGAACAAAAAGGCGAATAAGCTACCTTCAAGTATTGTGCTAACAGAAGTATTGCTTTAAGTCTGGATTCTTGACACAAAGTCAGATTCCACCAAATGAGACCACATCAGACCATCATATCAATTCCTGGGTTTTCCTAGGTTCTCTAATGAAATAGGTCAAATTTCCAGTCTTTGTTCTTTGGTTTCATTTACAAAAGAAATACCTTATCTATTTCTATTAATTATTTTTGACATATTTACCTTGATAGTAATAATGAGATTGGCCTGCAAAACAGGCTTCTCATTCCTGCCCATAATGACTTCCCAGTGATGCAGATGAGAAGCAAGACTTTTTTTTTTACAGACAACAAGTTCCTCAAAGCATCTTATAAATTATAAATTAAAATACCAGAACCATGTACTTCACCATCAATAGGTAAGAAAATGAGATCATGGAGAAGTTAATCAATCAGGAACAAGATTTATGAATGGTCAAGATTCCATGATAATCCAAAGGCCTCTGATAGGTAGGGTTTGTTTTGTTTTCTTTAATTTTCCTTTCTTGCTAAAGGTCCCAAATATTTGTAGCTATTTTCTAGCTGATGATTTAGCTTCCCCCACTGGGTTATAAGTTCTATAAAGTTTCACTCAGGCCCGTGAAGACATTCTGGAAAGAGTGGAGGACAGTCTCTGAATTATGGTTCTTTTTCTACCTCTTGTCTCCCAGCTGTTCATCCCAGGAAAGGCACCTCCTATTCCCTCAGATCCTTCGTTGGAATGAAATCCTATGCCCCTCCCTGTTGCTATTATTTTTCAGATCTATGGTTGGGATCCTTTTACTACAACCCCGCATACCTTGTTAACTCTGAAAGGGCGTTCTTTTGTTTCTGATTCAGGAAATTTCTTCATCCATTTTCCAACAAAGTAGGCAGCATTAACCATGAGGATTTTGGTCTGGTCATTCACACTGTTGTCAGCTAAAATGTTCTCAAAGTGGCCTGTAACGATTTTAGAAAAACACAAATAGCAGAGTTATTATTGCAAACTACATCTGATATTCATATGCATATGGTTCACTGAGTGTTTACCACTTGCTAGAGTCACATCATGTAAGGCCTGGTAGCCCAGACCATCTAATTTTAAAGGACTCTGCCCTTCTTCTACCTTGACATGATCAGATTTATCAAAGAGGTCAAGAGAGAAGAATGAAGGAGGGTAGGGAAAAGAAAGGATGAGAAGTAGGAAGGACAGACATCATTTTTAAATGCCTATTCTCTTTCAGGCAGTATACAAGATATTTGATATATATGATATCATATATTGGTCCCTACTTTGCAGATGAGGAAGCAGAGACTCATCAGTGATGTTAAGTTATTTGCTCAAGCAAAGGTGGATTAAGGATTCAAAGCCAGGTCTTTCTCACTCCACAGCCTGAGCTCTTAAATGAAAATGCATTGTCACTTGCTTTACATTTGGCCCTGTGCTCAATATTTGCTCATATATTATCTCACCTTTTTCACAACAGTCCTTTAAGGCAAAGATTATTATCCCCAGTTTATAGTGGAGTAAACTGAGGATGAGAGAAGCCAGGCTGTCCTAGTTCACTCAGCTGGAAAGCATGTCTGAAGTCCCTCTCCTTCACCCCACAGCTCTCCACCCACTCCCACAATTGTAATCCTTGAAGGCAGGCTGTTTGCCTCAATGTCACCTGAAATCACCATGGGTCTCAAACACAACTGTTATTATTACAGAGTTCAAATCCCCAACAGCCAAAATAGTTCAAGGGTGATAATCTCTTAATAAAAAGAACTTCTAATATTTGAATAGAATTTGAGTTTTTTACAAAGCGTTTTCATTTACCTAATCTCCTCTGATTCTCACATCAATGTTCAGGGTCCACTTCACAGGCCTGTGACCCTTGTGTGGAAAGGCCCTATGCTTGGCTTATTGCTCATCTGTCACCATTTTAAAATTCTTATTAAATTATTAAATAAGGGGCCTGGCATTTTCATTTTGCACTGAACCACACAAATTACGTACGTATCTGCTCTTGCCAATGCTATGTGATGTGTTGAATATGTATTAGTGCTACTGAAGAAACTTGAAGAGCAAAAGCATAGGAGGCCGGGTGTGGTGGCTCACGCCTGTAATCCTAGCACTCTGGGAGGCCGAGGCAGGTGGATCACTCAAGGTCAGGAGTTCGAGACCAGCCTGACCAAGAGTTAGACCCTGTCTCTACTAAAAATAGAAAGAAATTAGTTGGACAACTAAAAATATATAGAAAAAATTAGCTGGGCATGGTGGCACATGCCTGTAGTTCCAGCTACTCAGGAGGCTGAGACAGAAGGATCACTTGAGCCCTGGAGTTTGAGGTTGCTGTGAGCTAGGCTGATGCCACGGCACTCTAGCCCAGGCAACAGAGCAAGACTCTGTCTGAAAAAAAAAAAAAAAAAGAACAAAAGAAGCATAGGAGCCAGTACATGACAGAACTTCAGCTTAAATCCCGAGCTCTGACTTCAAATTTAGAAGTTTTTTCACTAAACTACCTTCTCCGGTCACAACCATAAATGTACTAAGATTTTGAAATAAAAGGCTCTTCCAGAGAAAATACAATTATTTATAAATTCTAAAAACAAACCTATTACACAGCAATTTAAACAGGAACTGCTTTCTGCTTATAATTTAAAAACTGTGCCTAACCTGATGTTACTTATACCAAAGTTTTTGCTTTACATATGAAGCCAAAGAAACTTCATTTCAGTAATAAGTATATTTATGTACATGATATATATGTATGTATATGTGTGTGCATATATATCTATGGGTACTATTTGCTGGTATTTATTACCTAATTTGATCCTCACAGCACCCGCGTAAAAATTAAAACAGGTAACATATGCCCCATTTTACAGTAAATTGAGGCTGCATGTCCAAATATCACAGTTAATAAGTGGCAGTGTCTGGATTTGAATCTAAGTCCTGAATGACTCCAGAGCTCATTCTGAGTCCTCGCCCTGCAGTTCCTGCCCTGACAGATCATATCATTCCTGAATTCGCTCAGAGGGAGAGCAGCTGCGTACTCCGGTCATTCTCACAGGAAGTGGGTCTCCCTTGCACCGGAAGTTTATGTCTCCGTAGCCGGTAGTGACTGCCCGCGCGCTTCACTCCTTCATGATTAGGTGCTTTCTCCCAGTGGGTCCCTCCTTATACAAATATAAATATATCCCCTAAGAAGGGGGACATAGTCGCTGATTTGCACTCGAAATCATCTGAGCTCCAATTCCTTTCTAGCAAGGAAGATGACTCCCCGGGCATTTTAACGGAAGGAGGAGGTGTCCGAGAAGGGAGACGCCCGAGGGAGCCCTGAAGCAGAGGTCGGACCGGGCGCTGCTGCCGAGGGACCCCGGGGCTGTCAGAGGAGCGACCAGCAGGGTGCGCTGTGGCACTGAGGATGAGCTTCTGCTACGGTTTATTTGGTTTTTCTATCTGTATATTTGCCAAAGACCTTTTGTCCTTTTTTCCGTCATAAATTTGTAGAATTTATGAACTGGAAGCGGCGTTGGGGATCATGAAGTTATAGTCCAATCCCTCCATTTCCAAATTGAAAAACTGGCTTCATGATATGCCCAAAGTCATACTTTATTAGAGGCACAGCTGGGGCTGCACTAGGGCATGTGGCAGATCAAGGGAGATCAAGGCAAGGCTGACTAAAACGGAAGCACCAGCAGTTTCTGCCAAGTGATGAGATGACGCAAGAAATCCAAGTTGTTGACGTGGCTTGACAGGGCAAGAATTTAGTTTGTGGACTAAAAATATCTGAGGAATCCTCCAGATGTTCATTTTTTTAATGCTTGGAGCAAGGATTCATAGAAAGGAGGATCTGTTTACTTAGGGATTTATAGCGGAACAAGTGAAGGGTACTTGCCATCTGTGAGATCCTTAATTGAGTTGTTGATCTGACCTTTCGTTTCTTCCAATTTATCTTTGAAGTCAACAGTTTCCAATTCTTTTGCATAGGGTCTCTTAGTAGAGCTGATGAACTCCTAAAAAATATCCAGTTCATAAAATCACAAAGTAGTTAAAGCCTGTAGTCAAACTATTGCATTGTTGCTCTGTTCTAACAAAAGAATTCTTAAATATCTATTACCATGGATCGGTAACGCTATAATGAGTTGAAACCTCATGTAGAAATCGGTGAATTTTCTTTGTATTTGATGTTTCATTTTTATCAATTATAAGACAATTTCAATTATTAAATGCATCCATCAATTTAGTATCCACTTTGGGGAAAACAAAAGAAACATTATGTTAAATATACCCAATTGTAATATGGATTTCAATTTCAGAAACATTAAAATGTTATATGTGTATATGTATACATATATATTAGAATAGAGGAAATGTACAGAAAAGAGAACTATGAACAGAAAACTCTTATCCTCACTAAAATAAATAAATATTCTATAGGCTCTTGCTACTCAAAGTGTGGTCCAAGGTGGTACTACAGCATCACCTGGGACCTTGTTAGAAATGAAGAACCTCAGCCCCCACCCCAGACCTGCTGAATCAGAATCTGCATTTTAACAAGATTTCCAGGTGTTTCATCTGCACGTTAAAGTCGGAAACACAGTGCTGTATAGAATATAGCAGTGGTTCTAATTCTAATGCTTGTTAAAAATGCAAAACCATAAATCCCATCCCCATTTACCTTGATTTAAGAAATCTGAAGCCAAGAATTTGTCCTTTTAACCCCAAGGTAGTTCTGCCACAGGTGGTCCTCCAAAGACCACCTAATAGTTTGTACTATTAGCTAGTAAATTTGCAGATGTTATACAACCAACAGGAGCAATGGAAAGGAATCTTAAATATTTACAACTCTTAGTCTGGTTGAAATAATTCCAAATGTTGAATGAATGAAAGTTCAACACAACTAAACATAACTTGATTAAATATCACGTCACTTCACTTCTAAACTTAAGACTCTTGGAATTGCTTCACAGCAGCTACAGCCTCAGCCAATTAACTTAGCTTCAGTTAATTGCAGACCAATCTTGGGACTGACTGTTGCCCTTGACTGAGAGAGCTGGTGCTACCTAAGAACCTCAGAAAGCCTCAGCAAGATGAAGGGACCCCATTGTCCTCACTGGAGCAACAAAAATGTATTAATCATCTCCTTAAGGATCACCTAGGGGGCTTTTAGAAATTTTCCATGCTCAGGCTTCAAATCACATCTCACGTTTTTTTAATTCCCCAGGTGATTGTTGGAAGAAAAATGGTTGTGTATCTATGTCTTCAAGCAACAATAACAAACTCACAACCATATCTAGTAACACATGTCCTCAAAAGATCTCAAACACAAAAACAAATACCTTTTCCTGAAAGGTGTAAAATTGTGACAGAATATTTAACTGGCAGTCTAGCTTTTAGATGTGGAAAGCTTGAAATTCTGACTATCCAAACAGAAACTAAATCAACTCTATATTGCTAAAGTAGAGAGAGAACCTCCACGTAGTCTAGAATGTTTCAATACAAATTTTAAAAATATTATGATATATTCTGGTGCCAAATATAAGGGTACCACAGTGTCCTTTGTATGATTCCATCAAGAAATGGATGAACTTAAATAACTAGAGCTTCCTTGTATAGATCTCCATCTGACCAGCCTAGTAAAACAAACAAAACCAATTTGTGACTGATGAAAACTGTTGATTCATAGCTATTATTTTTCTTATTGATTTTGAGGAACATAAGGAGAACATTGTGTGCCTAAACAAATTAGGTGGAGAGCTTAAAACATTGTCCCAGGCCATATGCCCCGCTGTTTATGGAGAAAAAAGTTTCAATCATGAGCTGTCTTGCATTCCTTGTCTAAATAGACAAGCAGATACATTTATTAGAGAGTTAATTACTATCTTCTCCATTCTCTCAGAGGAAGCTGAAAGGAAGGGTAAGATTTATGAATGCTTGAGAGGGAAAGGGAAGCCCACAAGCTTCTCTATATTTTTAGCTAGAAGATGTGCCTACAGTTGATTCCTGCTGTATTCAACCTCTCCATGGGGATTTACTTATTTTAAGAAGCCTCAAATCATAAATGAACATCCTAGAAATTCACTGAAAAAAGTTGTATGTCTAACAATGCAAAAACACCACTCCTGGTAAAAAGTTAAATCATTCTAATTGTTTTAAAGAACTTACTGTTGAAGGATTCAGAGATTTGTCTACATAGAGCCGCTTGATTAGTTTCAATGAGTAAAAGGAACTGAGTTTGTTTACATCCGATGTTACTGTTTGAAATCCAAAGGGCGCATCTTTGACGTTTTCAAAATGAAGAACCTGTTAGGAGAAAAATCCATTACCCAGAAAGCACTGCCTCTTGCCACTGAAGTGGACACGTGATAATGGCCAGACTCATTGGGGCGTAAGGAATCTCCCTGCTCAGTTGTTCCCATAAAGCAAGGCTTCTCAGCCTTAGCGCTATTGATGTTTTGGGCTTGATAATTCTCTGTCGTGGGGAGCTGTCCTGGGTATTGCAGGATGCTTAGCAGCATCCCTGACCTACGAGATGCCATCGCACTCCTCCCCGTTAGTGGCAACCAAAAATGTCTCCAGGCGTTGCCAAATGTCCCCAGAGTGGGAAGGGGAGGACAAAATTGTCCCAGTTGAGAGACACTACCATGAAGATCCTCTTCCTGATTGTGAAATAGGGAACATTTGTCCTTTCTTCAAAGCGATGCCCTTAATGCTCACATAGAAAGATTTACAAACTTGAAAAAAGATGAATCTAGGTTGTAATTTCTATCCAATTTAGAAACCAGAAGAGAAAGATTAATACCAAGAGAGATAATCATTAGTCAAGTATCAGATTCCAGGACAGAAGTGCCTCCGGCCAGAGTCTATCTGCTCCCTCTAAATGCTTTAAAAAGTGCCAGATGAATTAACATGTCATTTATGACAGGCAACTATAATCCATGGTGGGCTGCCCTGGGTGGACTAGAGTCAGATTGCCCTGCCTTTGAATTCCAGCCTTCGCCTCCTAGAAACAGAATCTCATCCAACTCTTCAGAGCCTTCTTTTCCCCTCTGTACAATGAACAGAGGATACCTACTTTTCTAAGTTGTTATGAGGATTCCAAATATCATATGTAAAGCACCTAAAATACCATATGGATTCATTCAACTGTTAATTATTATTCTTATTGTGATATTTTAAGCCATTTAAAACCAGGATGCTATCATTTGCAGGGCTTAAATCCTTTTATTTTGGTCCTAACTTTTTTTTTGTTCCAACCAATTATAGTCTAGCGTCTTCTCTATTTTGTGGCGCCACAAAATGTGATGTCAGCATAAGATGGTTCTCTCCTCACTCCATAACTCATAACGGCCACGCCCTGACACCACACCTCAGGTAACGCCACCAAACCGGCACGGTGCGCCAGTGAATCACAATGCCTCAGCATCGCAGGGTCAAATTGGCTGGTCCCAGGCGGTACATAACTCTCACGCCTAATGATGGGTGAAGGAGACCAGAAAATTAAAAAGCCCAGGTAACTGCTACGGAATCAATTACATGTACTGAGAAGATCTTTGTTATTATTTAGGGACATCCCCACCACCAGGAAGTTCTCTTTTCTGGCCCGTGTCTAATGGGAGATAAGACATGAGGAGTGGGAGGTAGAGTAGGAAACTTGAGGTTGAGGTGTTCAGGATGAGGACAGATGAGAAAATACATCTCTTCCCAGGACTGAAGCTGCTTCCTCAAGTCCCACACGTAAATTCTTCATCCTGACCTTAATAACATTTTATGGGTCATACTTTCTGGTGATTTATGGGTACAAGAAAGTGTTCCCACGGCTGGGCATGGTGGCTCATGCCTGTAATCTTAGCACTCTGGGAGGCCAAGGAGGGAGGATCACTTGAGGTTAGGAGTTCAAGACCAGCCTGAGCAACAGCGAGTCCCAGCTACTTGGGAGGCTGAGGCAGGAAGATCACTTGAGACCAGGGGTTTGAGGGTGCTGTGAGCTAGGCCGACGGTACTCTAGCCCAGGCAACAGAGTGAGACTCTGTCTCAAAAAAAAAAAAAAAAAAAAAAGAAGAAGAAGGTGTTCTCTTTTTAAATGCTTATAAGCTCATGGGAAAAAAATTATGTTGAAATTAGAACAATCAACATAAGAATAATAATGAAAAGAATTAGAAGAATATTCACCTACTAGCTAAATGTACCTGAGGACTTAAAGTGGAACAGTCAGGAAAATCATCTCATTTGAAGGTCTAAGAACTTTACAAAATTAGATAATCAACCATAGCCAAAAAGAAATTCTAAAAAATTACAGATGCTTCTTGATTTATAATGAGGTGATAAACCCATTGTAAATTGAAAATATCTTAAGCAAAATGAAAAGCATATGATTACCTGGTAGGTCTCCGAGTTCTCCATCACAACATAGTGCCTGTTCTAAACATGGGTCGCTGGATACATAAATGAACTTTCACATTTAAAAACAGACTATGAGAGTCCTGGAAATGCCACGATTGTCAATCTTGAGCAATTCTGACCACAAAGTCTCCATTCATTTTTTTCCCTAGGTGCTGCCTATGGGTTCTAGTAACTGTATTCCCACTTAAAGAAGAAACAAGGTATGGGTTTACCTGTCCAATTTCACTTGCTGTGTCACCTTTGGCGCCTACTTGAGCAAGTGACAGAGAGGTGGAGAGACAGATTGGAGAGAAGAGGACATTGCCCACTGGCTCCTTTTCACACAGTTGTTTAAAAAGATCAACAGCAAACGCTGAATTTGCCAGTTGCAGAGCATCCATTGTGAGCCTGGAAGCAAGAACAAGGAAGATATTAATTTCTAAAGCATCTTTAAGGTGTTCTAAACTGCATTCTGCCAACACAATAAGAATTCTATTTCAAGCTCTGACTCAGGTGGGGCAAAGGCAATGTATGTAACCTAAACATTTGTACCCCTGTAATATGCTGAAATAAAAAAAATAAATTAAAATAAAAAGAATTCTATTTCAACAAAGTAATGATCTTGAGTAGAAGAGAGGAAGGACTTTTCAGTGAATTCAACGAGCAAGCCAGTTGAGGGCTGTGAGTCCCTCTGCCTGGAATCTCCAAACTCAGACCTGCGCAGCCGCAGCACGGTTTGCCTGGAGCCCAGTGGTTGTGCCTCTTCTTCAGTAAGTGGCCAGAAGAGTTGACAGCACTCATCAAAACTGGTTTCATTTATCACATATTGTTTAATTTGCTATTGCAGTTAAACCATACAAAATTGAAATTTTTATAGATCAAAAACAGTCAAATTTCAGCAGTTTTGTGTGGTTCAATTTAATATTTAGTAAATGTTATGGGTTGAGTTGTGTGCCCCAAAAAGGTATGTTGAAGCCCTAATCCCCAGTACCTGTGAATGTGACCTTATGTGGAAATAGGGTCTTTTCTGTTCCCTAACTAACTAGTTAAGATGAGGTCATGCTGGAGTTAGGCGGGCCCTAACCCAGGATGACTGGTGTCCTTATGAGGATAAGAGAAAAGACACAGACAGACATGCACAGAGGGCAGAAGGCGCAGACAGGGAGCATACGCCAAGTGACGATGGAGACAGAGGTTGCAGTGATGCTTCCACAAGCCAAGAAATGCTAAGCATCGCTGGCAACACCAGAGACTAAGAGAAAGGTGTGGAACAGATTCTCCCCCGGAAGGCTTCAAAGCGCCAGCCTCCAGACCTGTGGGAGAATAAAATTCTGCTGTTTTAAGCCACCCCGTTTATGTTGCTTTGTCACAGCAGCCCTAGGAAACGAATACAGTAAGTAGTGCTTTCGTAGGACGCTAAGCATGTGGCAATATTTAATAAGCAGAGCTGTTACTGTTTTTGTTACTTACACACAGCTGCTGTGTGTAAGATGTAAGGGTCAACTGAGTTCCTCCTTCTCTGAGTTGGCAATCTCTTTGGGCAGATACGTGGACAAATAACTAGAATGCAGGCTGCCCCTGCCATACTTGTGACGTAATAAGTAATATGGGAGTTAAAGAAAAGAGAGAACAGCTTCAGCTAAAATATACGGAGCCTGGTAAGGTGGATGTAGCAGCAAGTGGGCAACTGCGATGCGCCAGAGCTCTTTAATTCTAATAAAGCAGCTTTCAAAGTGGTGTCGCTTGACTCCTGGCAATCCCTAAGACCCTTTCCGGGGGCCCATGAGGCCAAAACTATTTTCATAATAATACTTAGACGTTATTTGCCGTTTTTACTCTCAATCTCTCACAGGTATACAGTGGTGTTTTCCAGAGGCGGTATGTCTTCTATTAAGCCAAATATTGAAGAAATTTGCAGAACTGAAAAACAATGTCTCTCTTCTCCCTACGTTTTTTGCTTCAGAAAATAGTTTTATTAAAATGCTATTCACATTAATATATAATGGTTACATTATTGTTATGCTTAAATAAATCAGTAAATATTTCTAAATTTTTCTAGTTTTAATTTCTAGTTTGGTAAATACCTACGGATATAATACACGCTTTTTTTAAAAAAACAGCTTTTTGGGGTCCTCAAAGTAATTTTTAGAAGAGTAAAGTAGTCCTCAGATTTAAAAAGATTGAGCATCACTGCTCTAACGAAAGGTCTACCTACCTGTTTAGTCTACTAGTTACTGATTAACTCCAAAGCCGCCTGGGTAAGTGCAAACAGTCAGGGCTTCCGTTTCTGGAAGCGGAGCTGAGCTGCATAGTCTCTCCAGGCTCTGCCTGACCCCAGGGCAGCATGTTCTCAGGGACATCAATTGATATCACTACCCCTGGGTAATTAGGGCATGGACCAGGACTCAGAGCTTTCCCCCTAAACAGTCAGACACATGCACACAGATGGAGAGTGGATGGAACACTGAGGGGTTTCAGGTAGGACGTGCGCCCTGGCATCAGAAAGGAAACTCCACTGCTCAAGATAGAGGGCTTCCTCTAGCCAGGACCCAAGAATGTGTCAGAGTCAAATGCATGAATAGGATGGCAATTTGCACCTTGTACCTGGACAGAAATTCACAGACATGAGAATAAGATCTAGGAGCGAACCCCTGGTCTTCAAATATTTTTTCAGAATTCTCCCTTTTATGGGATATATGGCTTATGTGTAGGATGAACTCCAATATAATATATCTCAGAGTCTGAGCAAGTTCATTAGCAAGCAGAACGTTTTGTTGACCCCATTCACGGTCCCTGGTCATCTCCACTGACTTCCTCCTTCTCTTTAGGCCCCAGCTAAGCACAGCTAGTGCACTCAGGCCAGCGTTCCGATTACAAACCTGTCAAAAGGTAACCCGAAGTCAGGGTGGGCATCTTAATTTTCTTTAACGCCCACAACCTTATCCCTCTCTTCTTGGTGCAGGGGCAGGAGCCATGGGGTGAGCTCACACCCCGGTGGAAGCTGCCCAGCATTAGGTGTGTACGGAGACCTGCAGAGTGTAGGGAGACAAAACTGGGTGCCTGTGGAGTATTTCAACCAGTGTGCCCACCACTAGGGAAATTAAAAGAATCTCTTCACAAAAGGTTTGGGGAATCTGTGGAAGAGACTTTCAGAATAAGAAGTCTGCCTTCCTCCAGCGGCAAATTTCACAATGATAATGCTGAGTTTGTCTGCACCTCCAACTCTTCATGTACATGGAGTAACGAGCTATTTCTTCACCAAATAGAAATAGCTAAACGAGATCCCTGCAAGCTGCTTAACGCTGCCACAACTTGAGGCCTAATTACACTGATAATAATATGAAAATACACAAACTGTGTTTTAACAAACACAAGTAGCTCTCCCCAGCATGTATTTACTACTCTCCAGAGGAAAAATTAAAATAATTTTCCATGGTCCATAACAAACTGTACTTTTTGTGATTTCCTCTGTGTAGAAAAACTGTGTTTAAGGCCTTGTATTAATCTGCAGAGGGAGTTTGACTGCAAACACATAGAAATGGATCAAAGGGAAAGGAAATGTTCATTTTACCAGTTTGTTGAACTAACATGTTATTCATTCACTCATAACATTTTGGAATACATTTAGCCTAAATGACTCTATGAATACAAGATCACTGCAGTTTCCAGCACAGTTAATTACACAACACAATTAACACTGTGTTGCAATTCAAGGCTTAGATCCAGGTCCCTGTTGGAGAATGTAGATCAGTCCACACCTAACCTCTCCGGGGCTTTCCCACGAGCTGCAGACCCTCCCTTTAAGTGAGTCTCTTCCTCTGCATGGTAGTCCTCAGCGCATGAATGCAAACATATCTGCCTTCCTGATCATGTGCTAACTGGCTCCTTTCTCAAAAAATCCTCCTTCAGGTCGGGGAAGGTCATGCAGCCCTTAATATCTGAGATTCCAGCTATGGCAGCATTGTTTGATGCTGGCCAAAGGCCAGAAAAAGTCAGGAATGGAAACTGTCATAGTGGCAAACAATCACCCATTAAGTAATTAATCAAATATTGCATGGTACATCTGATCAGTTACTCCATGATTAGTCCCAAGTGACCTAAAAACACTAGGAAGATGACCTGGTCTGGGGTAACTCAAATGATGACTTTGGCCACAACAATTGCAACCTCACTATGTGGCAAGACAATCAAAGCATTTAAACAAATCTCAGCAATATTAGCAAGACACACCCAATAAAAAGTATCAAGTTCCTACATAGACAATTTTGTATGGTCAAATGCTATAAAAATTATAGGCACAAGAGATTAGCAATTCCTATATGGTAAATTTACATGCCTAATGACTTCTGTTCAAAATGCTAAAAGTCACTACAAATTTTTTCCATTTTACCACCTGGTTACAAAGATCCCCTCTTTCATTTTATGAAAACCCTGTAATAATTTTTAACAAAGAGAATTTCATTTATTTTTTCTTTTAGTTATTACATAAACTTAGTTGATAAGAGAATTTCATTTATAGTTACAATGTAGAAAACACTACATCTTTCAGTCACTTAAAAGTTTAAAAGGAAATTTTATTTTAACCAGAGAAAAGTGAGATGGGCCGGGCGCGGTGGCTCACGCCTGTAATCCTAGCTCTCTGGGAGGCCGAGGTGGGCGGATTGTTTGACCTCAGGAGTTCGAGACCAGCCTGAGCAAGAGCGAGACCCCGCCTCTACTAAAATTAGAAAGAAATTAATTGGCCAACTAAAAATATATAGAAAAAATTAGCCGGGCATGGTGGCGCATGCCTGTAGTCCCAGCTACTTGGGAGGCTGAGGCAGTAGGATCACTTGAGCCCAGGAGTTTGAGGTTGCTGTGAGCTAGGCTGAAGCCACGGCACTCACTCTAGCCCAGGCAAAAAGAGTGAGACTCTGTCTCAAAAAAAAAAAAAAAGAAAAGAAAAGAAAAGTGAGATGGAAGTTTAAGTAGTAATACAAATGCAGTTTTAAGAATTTATTTCAGAGTACCTTGTTTTTGCAATATGGCCAAAAATCATAAACCTTTACAGTGGGACAAGATCGTGGAGAGGATCTAGTCAGGCCCCACCTCTTCATTTCACAGATGAGGAAAGTGAGGCAGACTGAGAGGAATGAGTCTCCCAGGCCACCCACACAGGGAGTGAGAGTGGCAAAACCAGCCCTGGATTCACTTCTAGCTCCCAGCCGGGTACCTCCCCACCACACCTTGCCACCTGCTTTCCTGGTAATTTCATCTTTGCTGGCATTTGTTCTCTTGGAAGTCTCCAGAGTTCCAAAAATCATACATGTCCTGAATTATCCCTTTAAAGATATCAAGATATCCTGTGTGTTTTCTTAATCAATACAATTTTTCCCCTATGATTTTCCTACTTGAAGGAGCTCTTGTTCTTTCTGCCACTGATATTGAAAACTCTTAATATTATGTTGCTTTCATCTTGTAAGAATTAACTAAGTCCCTGATGTGTGTCAGGCACTGAGATAGGCATTAAGAAATCCAAGGTGAGCAGGCACTCCTGCCCCCAAGGAGCTGTTGGCTAGTGGCGTGGTAAGTGTGATGAGTGTTTTGATGGGGTGCACAAGTCACCGTGGGAACCCCTAGCAGCAACAGCCAGCCCATAGTAGAAACCTCAGCGACACCTCTTCGGAGACAGTGCCATGTAAGTCAGTCACACTAAAGGTGAGTCCTGAAGAATAAGTAGCAGTTAGCCATGCAAAAATACAGGCCAGAGAGAACTGACACAATTCAGAGACTGCAAGTAGCCCCAAATGAATGGAGATGCCTGTACTAGGATGGCAGAGGGGGTGCTCACTTCTCTAGACTTAGAGGTTGTCACTGGCCTCTGTATAAAGATTTTCTAAGTTTTTAATGCATCTAAGCCAATAATCCTCAAACTTTATGTCTTTAGACCATTTGGTGAGATAAAGGCCATATGAGATAGGGTGACTATGTGTCCCACTTTATCTGAGAAAGTCCTAATTTACATCTGTTGTCCTGACATTAGTAACAGTGCCCCTGTCATTTCTCAAGCATGTTCTGATTTGAACAACGTTCATCCTACTTACAGGCCACCAACCGTATACATGCGTACACACACACACAGCTATATGCATAGTTTTTTCATCCCTTAGAAACTAAATTTTCACTATATTAAGGTATTATAGATATCATTTATCCCAGCCTGCCTCATTTTACAGATGGAGAGATGTAATGAAAAAAATCTCTTAAGTATTTGGTGTAACTGGTCCTCAGGCAATGCCATGAGAAACCTTGCCTGTTACAGCTATCATGGAATGCCTAAAACCACAACTTCTGTTGGCCACATTCTAAGTCTATGAGGATGGGTGGTAGTGCCAGATTAAGAAAATAGATCTTATAGCTTCTGCAGTGTGAAAGAATATTATGAGGGTAAATGAAGTAAGTCAATAAACATATGTGAAAAGTGCTTTGTGGGCAAGAAAGTTGAGTGCAGCTATTAGTAATAAGATCAATTGCTTTAATTTCCCATGGCAAGGGAGCCTCTGCTTTCCTCACATTTTCTGAAATATCATATATGCTCCTGTTTCTTTCAAAGCCTGACCTTGACTGCTGACCCACCCTACTGTTGCCTAACAGTAAACTTAGAGCCAGACTCAGTAAGAATCGCTGAGACCTCATAGCCTCAGAGTCAATCCGCAACCCAGCGCAATAGAAACAGCACAATTCAAGGTGTTAGGAAGCAAAGATGAAAACCTGCTGACTCATTTTCCATGAAGAATCCTTTCCACGGACAAGCTTCCATCTCCACCCGTCAAGACTCATCAAACACTTGCACTTACTGGCAGGGACTGAGGTTTGGAATCCACCTCATGTACCGGAACCCTCCGGGGACATGTAGGGGAAGAAACACATGCTACGAGAACCCATGGCGTCACGGAAACATTTGCAAGTTTGGAGGCGAGTTCGGATTCTCTTTCAGCTGTGCCACTTACAAGCTGTGTGACTTGGGACACCACTCACCTCTGTGAGTTCTGCTCATCTACAGAATGAGGGGGCTGTGTGGAAACATGTCTAAGAACCCCTAGTGCTGAGAATCTGATTACAAGTCTGTGGAGTCACCTGGCAGGTTAAATTGGTTTTTAGTATGATGCACTTAAATGAAGCCATTAAAAAAAAAAAATGTGACACCTATGAGTAAGAAAACTACAAGCAGCCTAATTTAAAAGTCCAAGAATACACATCTGAAATGTGTACCTTGTTTAAAGCTATACTGAAATACAGAAAGACAGAGGGAGAATGCTTCTGCCTAGAAGAATGCAGTTACAAGTAGATGAACACTAATCTGACACTTGAAAATGCCAAAAAGAAGAGCGGTTCGTAAGTCTGCATCTGAACCCCACGTTGCCAGACACACAAATACCTCTCAGCTTTCTCCAGTTTGTGAGTATCACGCGCTTTCAGAAATTAGCACTGTCCATTCATTCTGTGTTCCAAGGTGGGGTCGAAAATGCCCTCAGAAATATTTTCTCCTCCATGAATCCCTGTCGCTCCCACCACCACCCCCACCAAAACCTCCTAGCCATGTTATGTCTTCACATTCTTACCTTGTATGGTTAAGAGATTTTACTCTCTCTCTGGTATTCTTGGTGCCCAAAGGGCTGGGAGCTGGAAATGCTGCTGATCTGGGGGGCAAGAGGCAACCTTACTGAAGCCCGACAACCTATCCTTGAAAATAGCCCATTATGTCCACTTTGTTCACCATCTGGATCAGCTCGAACAACTATTTTATGAATTGCCCTAAAAAGGGAAACCATCAGCCCTGCCACCCCACGTTGCTTACCTGGAGTTCCAGTTATCCTGGAAAACGTGCGGCAAAGGAAAAGGCAAGCGAGGAGCACAAAGACCTGAGGTAGGCACAACACTCTCCGGGCGAAAGAGCAGCTAGCTCACCTGAACAGCGCCACGCCCACCGTGACCACGCCCAGCCTGCAGCTGGCTCACCTGAACAGCGCCACGCCCACCGTGACCAC
>NW_012147830.1:1129862-1162678 GCF_000956105.1 Propithecus coquereli | reverse complement strand
GCTCACCTGAACAGCGCCACGCCCACCGTGACCACGCCCAGCCTGCAGCTGGCTCACCTGAACAGCGCCACGCCCACCGTGACCACCCCAGCCTGGGCTGTCTCTGTGCTGCCCACCGCTGCACCCTCAGTTCTTACTCATGCCGCTTGGCAGCTTGTCCGTGATTGAAAGAAATGATTCAGGCTGAAGTTACTGTTGTCTGCACAGCTTCTAAAGGCCTCCAACATGCTCAGGCAGGAAGGGGCTGTCGGCACATCCTGCTTTGGGCTAAATACATTCACCATACATACATAAAGGCAACCCTAGTGGCCCACGCAGGACCGGAAAGTGAAAGATTATAGGAAATAAAAGGAATATATGATGATAGTAATACTACAAACTTTTCAAACATGTTGGTGGCACAAAAAGTACTCTATTGTTCATCCTTTATTGTGAACTGCAGTAGCACATTCTGCTAGATGCCAGAAGAGGTAGCTACAGAGAGAAACGGATATATATACATACTGTATATACTGTATATACCTAAAATTAGGCATTATTAGCAAAATATTTAATACCAAATTGATAGGAGAAATTGTTTAGTGGGGTGGCAGAGGGGGGTGCTCACTTCTCTAGACTTAGAGCTTGTCACTGGCCCCTGCTTAAAGATTTTCTAAGTTTTTAATGCATCTAAGCCAATAATCCTCAACCTTTTTGTCTTTAGACCATTTGGGTGAGATAAAGGCCATATGGGCAGAGAATTACACAGTTTTGCTCTGAAATCTCTTTGTGGAGCCCACTCTTCATATATTCCTGTTTTCCTGCCTTCCTGCAGCTCCTTCCTTCGGTGGGACCTGCCCTCTTCCTGCCAAATCCGTTCTGAGGAAAGGACCTAAAACTGAGCCAGTTGCTTCTCTGCTGTGCTCATCTAATATTCTCTATTGTTCATTTACCACATTGTTTCATAATAATCCATTTATCTCATTCTCCTCCATGTGACTACAAGAATTTTAAAGGTAAGGGCCAAGCCTCATTCATTTTTGTAACACCAATGCTTGGTATAGACTTGATATACCATATGTAGTCAATAAATGCTTGCTGACAGAATGAATGCGAGCAATTCATTGTACTAAACTAAAATTAACTGAGAGCTTCCCCTCCCCCTACATCCTGGGTATTTGATTATTAACCAGAATCAAAGTCATAAACTAAATGAGTTGAACTCTGAAAGTAGAATTCCCGGTATCCATGGAGCAAGCGGAGGGCAAGTCATAGGAGGGGGTGTGGGCCGGATGCCTCTTAAAAATGACATTATCCAGCTGTAGTGGGGAAGATGAGGGTTTGGGGGTCATAGTCAAAAATGTGCAAAATGACTCTACGACTCTTTGCTTGAGAAATCCTGAGCAAAGTGCTTAATCTCTCTAGAGTCAGAGTCTTCATCTATAAAATGAGATCTATAGAGAGAGATAGAGAGAGAGAGCAATATGAAGAGACATATAAAGTATCTGGCACATAGCATGTGCTTCCTAATGTTGCCAATCACCACTTTGCCTATTTATCAGGAAGACCCCAGGAATAATCACAGTGGCCAAAGGCTGAAGCATGATATTGACACCTAATTCACCACAATTACTTATGGAACACCTACTGCATGCTTGTTATTGGGGACTTGCACTTAAATGGTAAGCTTGTCTATTCTCCCTTTTGATGTTTTAATTCCCTCTACAACACTTCTGTTCGGTGCTTGCCCAGCCGGGGCAGAAACATTTCCAGGAACAGGAATTCAGCGACACCCAAGGAAGCCCAAATCTAATGTTTTTGGATGATTCTGACAGGTTGAAAGTAAAGTCACCATTCAATTAGGGATATAAGACATGCTTCCTCTCCCCAAAGAGCTTGCAAATAGTACAGTAAGAAGATGAGAAACAAAAATATTAAAGAACCTGGCAGCATGTAATAAGGGACATAAGAGACATGCAAAGGAAAAAAGTTCAGAGACAAGTGTGACCCTTTCAGTCTGGGGGTAACTGGGGAAGGATCCTGGAGGTGGTGTCATGAGACATGAGGAGACCATTCAGGCCTGGGGACAAAGCATGAACAAAGGTCCATGGCTGGGATGATAAAAGGTTAAAGAGAGCATTTTTGTCAAAAATTTTCACTTGTCAAAGTGTCTCAGGAGATAAGACTACATACCTGAGTGTTCTCACCTTCTCATTGAACCCAAGTAAGGTGAGGATGCACAAGTTTCAAGCGTAACATCAATACAAGACAAACTATCGAGGCCAAATAGTGACTCCCATTCAGTGGTAAGAATATGAAAACTGTGATTCTATGCGACCGAGAAGAACCATTTCCCAGTAATATTTTTTCTCCTTCATGGCCATAATTTTAAGTTCTTTAAAATCCCACCTAAAAAGACTGGAAAAGAGAAAAGTGGGAGGGGGTGGAGTTATACAAGTACTTCACATTATAAAGGTCACACATTTTCAAACTAGTTTCTGGAGAACATGATTAACTTCAGGAGAGAATGGCTTCAAGAATTTCTTCTGCATCCCCGACATGGGTTTCCCCTCTGCCTCCCTACTTCGATTGCTCATTTCTGTGATTGATTAAATAAGCACTTGCTCAACGTGTCAGACCCTGAGCAAGACTCTGGAACAGGTAGATACCAAGAATAAGAAGACCTAGTTATGGATCTCAAGGAGACTACAGTTTAGCTTTAAATATCCATGAGTCCGGTATCTACAATAACTGTTACAGTGTCAAAAACACATATCCTGAAGGAAATGCTTGAAAATGTTGTCAGTTATGTTAACATGTGGACTTAGAGGCAAGAGACTTATAAGAAAATGGTTCTATTCATACTAATAACTCAGAGAGCAGCAATATCAAAATAACTATGTGTTATTTTTATCATGTGTAATCTTTCATCTCCTGCCTTGTGAAAAGCCTTTCATGTGGCCTCGTGAAAAGCCAACTCTTGAACTCTTTTGATCTTCCTTCCTCTTGATGAAGTTTGAGCCTGTAGGAAGCACATACAAAACCAGATTTTACAGTTTTCTATATATTATACAATTCTCTTATTACATACACTGTCGATTGCCTCTTCCAGCTAAAATCTAAGCAGAGGAGTGTGAGGGTTCTGTTTTATTCATTGATATATCCCAAGAACTTAGAACAGAATCTGGCACATAGTAGGTGTAGAATGAATGAACGGGAGATAACCCTACCTGAAAATGAGGCAGATTACATAAAATTTTGTTAATTCCAATAGTGATGAATTCAACCCATAAATTTAAAATTGGTTTGACGTTTCTTTAATACCAGCTACCTTTCCTACAATTCTCTTTATCGATACTAAAAATCACTCCATCTGCTTCATCCCAAACACTTAACATTTGTGAAATAAATGTTTCTCCAAAATATATTTAGTGGGAAATTATATACCTATTTGTAGGAAAAAGCATTTGCTCCATAATTTCAAAAATAATCTATAATGTTCTCCCCTCTCTTTTACTAGCCACAAAAGCCATTTCATTGACCACATATTAAAAAGAGTAGATGTTTTAGAGGGGAGACATATAGCTTGAAGAATGCATAATTCATTTGTTCATTATACAATTTTATGAAACAATAATTTCCTCTAGTACAACAAAGTAATCATTGGCCCAAATATTTGATAACCTAGGAGACTGTTTTGTTGGTGCTTTTTCTTACCCATAGGTTGAAACTTTGCAAACGTTATAACTTGATTACTCAGCATTCTGGCTGAGGGGTGACTTGACACACCCAGCCACTCCCAGGAGCAAATGAAAGGAGCTTTGTTACAGCGTGCTTAGGACCTCTCCTCTCTTTCTCCCTCTCTCCCTCTCCCTTCCTCTCTCCTTCCCTCCCGCCTTCCTCTCCCTGACCGTCCCTCCGTCCCTCCGTCTTTCCTTTCCTAAGAAGTTTCAGCCACAATTCCTGAGGCTTTTCCCCAGATATCTACAAATCATCAAGTGTTCTTTCCCCCCACTGATTCACGTGGCAGCTCTCCTTTACGATAGTGGAATGATGCTAGCCTTGCACATTGCCAGCGATTCACAGGAAGTTCATGATAAAGCCTCCCACCTAGTCACGGAGGACTATGATCTCCTTTTCACAGGTGGAGAAACTGAGTCAGGAAAGATAAAGTGACTTTACCTTGGAGCTTCTGACTGACACAGGAAAAAAATGTTTAAAAAGCCCCAGATTTATAATCCTTTACTCCATTGTGAGAATCCAACAGTTTCATGCTTTTCATCTTATCAACTTCTAGTGTTGACTACGGTTTAGCTTTAAATTTCCCAGAGTCTGATATGTACAATAATTGTTATAGTGGAAAAAATACACATCCTGAAGGAAATGCCTAAAAAGAACATGTGGTCAGTTATGTTAAGTAGTGAAGAAATCTTATATCAAATAATAAGCTTCTGTGAAATTTTCTAAAGGAAAAAAAAAGACAACAGTGAAAAATAGAAGAGTTAAAGCTGGACCCCAGAGTTAAGCTACAGACAACCAGACAAGGAAAGTGCCTTTAAAATGCTTAATACCATGTGTAAAGTCATAGCTGAGCAGAAAATTCAAAAACAAATCACTAGATTTAGTTGATGAATGTAGAAAAGAGTGAAGTGACAGTGTAGGAAAGAGAATTCCTCTTGGAGTCAATTCTGATCCACATTTAGTATTAACCCTTAGTGAGAAACTGAACTTCTCTGGGTCTCAGACTTCCCCATTTTAAGCAAGAGTAGAGGGGAGAAGAGTTGAACAGGTTGTCCTTGTGTTCCTTTCAGATGTAAAGGTCAGAGAGTAAAATCCTGATTTTACCTTATCAAATAAAGCTTAATTACTCTTAAAAATTAATAGTATGGAATGCATTTGAATGTGACAAAAAAGTGAAATAAAAATTAAATATATTACTTAGTTCATCAATGACTGAATTTTAATTATGAAATAGAGCTATGTGATTCAGTTATTCAAATATTTGTATCTATAAAAGATTTTATAGTTTTCACATATAATTCTCATAAGACAAAAGGAACAAATATAAGAATCAAAATACAACCTTTCCAAAATATTCAGTAGAAATAAGAATTTCAATACAGCTGGTAAGAATGTAAATTGGTCCTCTCTTCTGGGAAAACATTTGGCAATACATCACTTTTTTAATATTCATCTCCTTAGACTCAATAATACAGCTTTTAGAAATCTTTCTTAAGGACATAATTACACATAAGGTTGGTGATTAAGGTATAGAAATGTTCATGGTAATACTATTTATAGCAGAAAAACTAGAAACCAGCTGCATGTTCATCAATAAGAAAATAACTAAATACATGTTTTCATAGTAATGTTCACAAGATTAGATTATGTGAAAGTAGGCTAAAAAGTATATATACAAATTGTAATCCCAATTTTGTTTGATAAAAAAATACATTGTATCAATAGTAACATCTGGAGAGTAGGATTTAGGAGCTTGTGTTTTTTGTTACAATGCACTTAAGGGTTGCTTAATTTTATATTAACAAATTATATAAGAGAAGACTTGAGGAAAATACCTAAAATAATTTTAACAATAATTATTTCTGGCTTACAAAATTAAAGATGATTCTTTTCTACAAGTTTACTATGTCTTCCAATTTTCTACAGTTACCCTACATCGTTTTTTATGATAAAAAGTTACATTTCTTAAGCAGTAGAAATTCCAGAGCATCTCTGTGAGGTGTAGGAACTCTCAGCTGCCCAGCAGAAGCTCATGTCACTCAGAGCCAGTGACCAGCCCTTGATATGTCCCCAGGTGAGCCAGGCTGAGGAGGGCTGAGCCCCAGGCAGAACAGGAGTACCTCTGAGAGCAGAGCCTCTCAAGTGGGAACAGGCCTGACCTCTTTCTCCCTCCTCCTACTCCCCCGCAGCATCGACCAACGTGCTGACTCAGTTTCAGGCCGTGATCTCTGCTTGTTACATGAGGCAACTAAAGCATGTCAAGGAGGAATGAAGCTCGTCTCTAAAGGAAGCTTGGCAATCACTCAGTCCAAATTCCTACTTTCCAAATGGTGAAACCTCTGGAGGCCCATAGTGCCTTATGTAGACATTTTTTAAAGTAATGTAAGGAAGACCTTTTATACATGCTTTGCAATAACTATTTTATATAAGGTCTATTTTTACTCCATCTTATAAATGAGGAGGAAACAAATACAGATGCATGAGGCTATTGAGTAACTTCCCCTGGGTTACATTAGTGAATGGAAGAACCAGGCTTAAATCCAGCGCTCTCAACAAATGCACCATACTCTTGCATTAAACACCATAGTACTCTTGTGTTTAATATAGGATTAAACGTACCCATTCCTGTGTGGAATATAAGAAATACTCCTTCCTCCAGTAAACACTCAGTTCTGTGTGACCGCAGGACCAATTCAATGTGAGAGAATGTAGGAATTTACAGGGCTCAGAAACATGAAGTTAACTGGCTTCACTTGGGAAGGGAGGAAATTTTCATGAGGGCTTCAAAGGAATTTTTTTGCGGGGGTGTTGGGCTGTACCAATCAACCTACACTATGTGTGTAAGGCACCATGCTAGACTTCAGATGAGAACTCTATCCTGCTCTTCACCTTCTAAAATGGGTCTTAAGAGTGATTCCTTCTATCCGGCATCCTCAATTGCCCCCGGATCCAGAGGACTCTGGGATTCACCTATAGCACCAAGTGCTTCCAATGTAGGAGCTGGAGACCAGACGTTTCTTCACTGAGCCCTATTCTGTATTTCCACCCCTTCGCTCACACCCACATATTACCTGTATTTGGGCCTGGTCCCTCCTTAGACCCTGAGTCACCTGGAGGGCAGGGACCACAGTTTATCTGCACATCCCTACTTCCTCTCGTAGAACTCACAAAGTGCTTTGTATGCTAAACATTAAATAAACTTGTCTTAAATTTTCAAAGGGACACAGGAGCAGATATATAATGGTAAAAACCAGTAAACGATCTGTAGCAACGGCATGGTGCAGACAGTGATTGTTATGAAAGGAAGAGGTGTCCAAGAAAGAGTGTTGCCATTTTAATGTTTTCAAATATAAAGAAAAATTTTAATATTATGGTAAGGAATTGAAAGGTTTACTTTTTTTATCCAGTTAGATCAAAATGCTTATGCTACTGGTTCCAGCATCATTGTGCATCAGAACCATGTGGCAGGGGTGGGGGGAATATGTGTGGGAGGGAGGACAGGAGAAGAAGTACAATCTAATTGCACATTTCCAGACCTAAATCTCAGAGATTCTGATATAGTAGGTCGAGGATGAGGTCCAGGAATCTGAATTCCTTCCAGTGGTTCAGAACTGCCCACACTTTCAGAATCCTGGGCTTCTGGCAGGTTCTGCACTGACACAGGCTGTCCAATGGTTAGCACTGATTCTGGCCAGAGACTGGCTGGTTCCAGCTCTGCCATTTCCATTTACTGACTCCGTGGCCCAGAGCAAATTGCTGCATTTCATTTTGCCTTAGTCCCTTCAACTGTAAAACAGAGGTGACGTTAGCAATTCCTCAAAATGTTATAATGAGGACCAAATGAGATAATACGCATAAAGTGCCTGGAGTATTGCCTGCCACCAATAAATGTTCCATAAATGTTAATTATTACAATTTTACTCTCTAAAAGCTGTAGTAAAGTTACAAACCTTAGAGAGATTAGTTTTACCTCTATATTAGATAGAAGGTAGATTTTTTTTTTTTTTTTTTGAGACAGAGTCTCACTGTGTTGCCCGGGCTAGAGTGCCGTGGCGTCATCTTAGCTCACAGCAACCTCAAACTCCTGGGCTCAAGCGATCCTCCTGTCTCAGCCTCCCGAGTAGCTGGGACTACAGGCATGCGCCACCTGCCCAGCTAGTTTTTTCTACATATTTTTAGTTGTCGAATTAATTTCTATTTTTAGTAGAGACAGGGTCTCGCTCTTGCTCAGGCTGGTTTCGAACTCCTGAGTTCAAACAATCCGCCCACCTCGGCCTCCCAGAGAGCTAGGATTACAGGCATGAGCCACCACGCCCAGCCTAGATTTTTTTTTTTAATTGGAAGAAAAATTGATAGTCTTTAATGCTTCAGAGGAATTAAGAACCGTTGGCCATATCAGAGGGTGTCGTTAGGTGAATAATAAGAAAAATCTAACATCGGAAAGAAGCTTCTGGGTTTCTTACTTTCACAAACCCCTTATGTTGGTTTACCTTCCCCTCACTCTGGCGCCACTGACAGTGGGATTTGTACTAATCCAGCAAACACACCCGAGGTCTAGGCAATTATAGGCCGTCAGGGCCCTTTCTCTAGGCAGAGAACACAAGTTTTGCATATTCCAGCTCTAAGATGTTGGAATTATTTTAACTTCAACATCCCTACTATGAAAACGCCAAACACCAACCCAGATGTTGAGAAGATTGATTTCCAAAAATTATATTAATATCATGTCTTGTTTGATCCAGGCTCACTATTACATGAGATCTTTCAGCACAAACTGGGTATGTTCCAAATTTAATATAACTATTATCTTTGTTTTATACAAGAAGCAATCAGCATACACTATATAGTTCCAACTGAGCGAAAAAACAACTGTCATCTTCCAACTGCCTGCTGTACAATAACTGAGAAGTCTGAATTTAGTGAAGAGTTTTCTGTCCTTGTCACACAAGGACGTAGAACTATCCATTGTGGCAAATTATCTGTTTATAGTCAACTAACAAACGTTAACTCATCACCCACCATGTGTCAGGCACTACAGTATCAAACACTACATTAATAATGCCCATGCCACGGTGTCCTCAAGCTTCTCAACACTGCACAACTCTGGTATCAGAATTGAGTCAGAGATCTCCAGCTCCCTTTTTCTCTGGCTCACCCAGTACTGCCTTTCCTCAGGATGAGATTACAAATTAAGCCAAACATAAATTGTAATTTCATCTCTCATCGTGATGCCCTCTTAGCTTGGGGCAGAAGGTTCTCGTACCTTCTTCACGTCTCCATTTTCTTATCTTTAAAATGAAGTTAATAGCACCTACTTCTTTGGGGAGATGGGAGAAATAATTAACCCTGAAATGCTTTGAAGATGAAAAGTGCCACATTAATTTTTATGCTCCTTTTCTGGCATAAGCTGCCAAATTTTCCATTTGCATTAACATGTTCTTCAGGAAAACCAAAGATGAGACCATGCTAAAAGAGTTTGTATGGTTAATTCTTGGCAGGTGGACAAGCATCATCACATTCTTCTACTGTCTTAAAGAATACACTCTCCTAACCGACTTAGTGTTTTGAAAACTGATGCAAAAGAGAAAGAACCCAACATTTATTTTGCTTTTCTTATACAAATCTTAGATAACTAAGTAGTTGGTAAGGAGAAGTTTTCTTTTTATAAGTATATTCCAGCTAATAAAGAAGAAATGACAGGAATAGAACCCCTAACGAATTGATACATCTTAGGCCATGATTATCAGTGGCTGATACCATCACAAAAGAGACTCTATAAGTATACCACTGTTCTCTTCAACAGGTACACTTCAAGGACAAAAAGAGTTCAAGGGGGAATTTATAAATTCAACTAAATTTAAGAGACAAATAATTGCAATTATTTGGATCATGCTGTAGAATTTTCTCTACTTTTAATATGCTTGAAATATTTCATAATAAAAATTTTTTAAAAAGATAAAGGAAATTTAAAAATTAATAAAAAAGAAAGACATACACAGCCTCTGAATACAAGAAGTGGAGGAAACTGTTGGTAAAATGGATTATTTTTGAAGACAGGCCACTTTAGCAATTAAGGAAGGGTGTGAGGGGTGAGTGGCATCAGCATGATCAGAATCAGGCGGAGGAGTAGGAGGAAAAAGAAAACCGCTCAGGAAGAGACACAGTTTGAAGCAGTTACCACTGTCAGACTCTATTAGACAGCACTCAAAGATCAAGTATTGAATAGCAGTTGAGAGCCCAGGCTCTGAACTCGACTTTAATACTGGCTTCATACTTACTAAATATATGAACTTGGGCCACTTGCTTATCTCTCTGTGCCTCAGTTTCCTCATTCATATTATAGGTTTGATAGCAGTACCTATCTCATAGGGTTGGTAGGGGGATGAAATGAATTAATACAAGTAAAGTGCTCAAGCATATCGTAGGTGCATGATAAAAGTCATTATTGTCTATAGGTTTTAAAATCTCATCAGCTGACACTCAACATCACTGATTATCAGGAAAATGCAAATGAAAACCACAATGAGATATCACTATACACTCTTAGAATTGCTAAGTACCTCCTGACATTCTTTAAGTGTTTGTGGTACCTCAACTACAACCAGAAAGAAGTGTAGGAGCCAAAGGAAAACTTTCCCTTTGCCCTCCGAAGGACCATCAAAAATCAACTGCAGATGAATAGGAGAAAAGGCACGCAAATTTATTAACATGCATAGCATCGGGGAATCATAGGAGAATGCTTACCCAATAACCCAATGGGGTGCAGATGTTCATATACCCTTCTTCACAGGGGAAAGGGACATGGGGGAATTTGGCAATTTGAGGGCTAGTAAGTGATTTTTAGGGGGAGATGAATGGACTTGGAGGATATACAATGGCCTGGGACAAAGTCTGTTGGGACTGCAGAGCAGACAATGGCTAGTAAATGAATCTCTTTGAAATAATGAATGAGACCAAAATAGAAGACAATGGTTTATGACAAAAGTCTGTCCAGGTGTGTTGACAAACTTCAGTATTTCTTCCTGAAATGTGAGTTAAGTTAATGAGAACTCAGGGAAGGGACCAGAGGTATTTGTTTTCTTATTTGGTGGGTCCGGTCTTAAGGCCAATAAGGGAGCTTCAGAGAACATTCACCCTGAGCTTTGGGAGAGACAGAGGATTGAAAGACAGGGTAGGGGGGAGGTCAAGGAGACCTTGAGGCTTCTTCTTCAGTTCAGCACATCAAATTCTGAGCCCCAACCAGAATGAATGGATAAGAGTGGTGCCACCTGGTTTATGCTTCTAAGCTAAAGATTGTTTTGTTCATTTCATGCCGCAGTGGTTGGGCGTTGTCATGGTATTTACCAGACCACAGCAGTCTAGACCGCTGCACTCCTACTTCACTGTGCATTCAGAGCACAGTGGCCCAGACTGCTTGTGGTCCCAGATGCTTAGGAGGAGCAAATGTAAATCCTCTTTGTAATAAGATATCATCCTGGGCATCAAATTAAACCCGCAAACAATATTGAAATGCAAAGACTCATGTGATAAAAAAGAAATAATAATAATCTGGCATACTAGGAAGCAAGACAACATAAATGAGAACAGAATGAAAAAAAAAAATGATAACAGAAACAGACCTAAAGGGGCTCCAGATATTGCGTCTTTGGTTAAACATTATCCTGGGTGTGTCTGTGAGGGTGTGTCTGGATGAGATTAAGATTTGAATCAGCGGACTGAGGAAAGCAGATTGCCCTCCCCAAGGAGAGGGGTCCTCATCCAATCCACTGAAGGCCTGAATAGAACAAAAAGGCTGAATGAAAGAAGATTGTCTCTCTCTGCCTGTCTTGGAGCTAGGACATCAGTCTTCTCTTGCCTTCTGACCCAAACTCAAACTGGAACTTACACCGTTGGCTTTACTGGGACTCTAGCTTGCTGAAGGCAGATCTTGGGACTTCTCAGCCTCCATAATTGCATGAGCCAATTCCTTATAATAAATACATACAGAACCTATCAGTTCTGTTTCTCTGGAGAACCCAGACTAATATAGATTTTGGTACTAAGAATGGGGTTCTGCTATAACAAATACTTACATATGTATTAATAGAAGCAGCTTTGGAACTGGGTAATGGGTAGAGATTGAAAGAGTTTTGAGATTGTTCAGTTGACATATCTCAATAAAGCTGTTGGGTTTTTTTTTCTTTTTTTTTTTTAAGAAGCTGTTGTTTTTAAAATATACATTAAATACTATAGGGAAAGTCAGAGTGATACATAAATACTAGTACTGAGCCAGTGGCAGGTTGGAGGAAAACCATGCTTTGCTGGACCATCCTTGAGAGAATCATGGGCTGTTTTAGAGGCTCTAGAGAAAGGATAAGAATGCGATGAGGTGACTCCTGAGACCAGCACTGGATGATGGAGTGGGTGGAGCCAGCAGCCAGTCAGCCCTCTAGCTGGAGCGGTCACTGCAGACCACGCCCAAGGAGGAAAAAGGAACTTGCACTGGGCTAGTGGCTTGTTTTGCAATTATACGTCACACAAATATAATGCTTCTCAGTAGCATTCTAATTATTCCAGAATACTACTGAAAACTCTAATCCCTAGAATATTAATCTCTCTTTCAAACTCAGAGTCTACCTTCCAAATCAGAGATTTTGTGTCATGACTTACTGTGAAAAATGCACCCAATGAAACCTTATGGGAGTGCAGGAAATATGTCAGATTCCCGTATTTAACTGAAAGGAGTCCTCCCTTAATCCAGGGGTAAATGGAGCAGTGGGTGGGGCAGTCAATGGCGGCGTCCAAACAGCCCCAGGCTACCGTGGGCTCCGGTGAGTAAGCCTGAGTCCACCAAAGCCGCAGCCTCGCCCAGGGTAGTCTGGCAGCCAGTGACGTGGAAGGGGAGAAAAAAATTCATTTCTTTTTTCAACCCTCATAAATTCATTGCGGGGGCAGATTCCTGTCAACAAAACAGATTAACGAGAAAAACAAGCAATTTTATGTACTCGTGCCACGCCCACCACACAGGCGAAAGCGACTCTCATGAAGCAACGGCTTAGGGCCTTGCTTAAGCAGCACCTCATTTAACAGCGACAACTCTAGAGCAGCGACAAGACTCAGGGAGAGAAGTTCCAGTCTCTCAAGGTGGGAAAACTGTGGGGAGGGAGTAAGGTTTGCTCTCCGAGTCCCTAGCCACGCTGGCGCCAGTTTCTGAGCTGATAAGAGCCCAGAGCCATCTCCAGTGAAGACAGAATTCATATCTGTCTTGAGGCAGGAAAAGTGGGGAGGATAAAAAGATGTTTTGTGTTTGTGGATCGCTGTCCTCCCATCAGGCGAGCACAGGGAAAGTCAGTGCCCCACCTGCATTTTAACCTTCTTCAGCTCAACAATCCTCAGTATTTTAGAGAGAAATATTTTGGTTTCCGTCAACTTCACAGTCAAAGTGAAAGGAAGATGTCTGGACGGCTGTCATACCCTCTAGAGAGACTGGGCGAGGTGTCAAACACCGCAAAGGAGGAACCTATGGAGGGGACTCGGGATTCAGTATTTTCTTTCAATCTTTACACATGAATTAATGTTCCACTGAGATTCAAAACAGCTATTGAACTTGGAGAACCAAGAGACAATTGTTCTAGGGACCCGCCCCACCTCCACCCAAGCCTAAGAGGAACTCTGGTTTTCCTGCAAGGGTCTCCAGCCACAGCAAGCAGAACTCTCTGGCATGTGTGGGGAGACTGGACTTCACCCTCTTTCCACAGTGCTTTTTATCCATTGACAAGGTTGTGTCCAATTCATTGATCGTGCATCACGTGACCTACCTAAGCTCATAAAACAATATTTAAAAACAGATTTCAATGGGAGCAGTTTTTTTTTTTAATTAAGGAATTTTGGTCATCAGTTCGCTTAAATTCTAAAAGTGAATTAAACAAATTTTTGGTTTTTTGTTTCTTTTTCCATAGCATCTCTCAGGGAAAGGAGGCAGCAAGATGTATAAAAAAGGTCTTTGGCCCCAAAAGCCAATACTGGTTCCAACACTTGTATGTCCTCAGATTAATTACACAACTTTTCTGAGCCTCAACCTTTTAAATCTAAAAATGAGGATAAGCTGGTCTGAAAGTAGTGTAGAGGTTAGGGAAAGCTCAAAGTGGACGTTTTAGGGGGGTAATAAATTAGTTTTAGGTGAATTCAGTGGGCTTGAAGAACATACAATGATCTGGGGCAGAGTCTGTTGGGCCTGGAGAGCCCAAACAATAGTTTGTGACAAAAGGCTGTCGAGTTGTCTTGACAGAATTCAGTCTTTCTCCTGTGATATGGGTTCAGTTATTGAAAATGAAGGGAAGGGACCAGAGGTCATTGTTTTCTTCTTTGGTACGTCAGGACTTTAGGCAGATAAGGGAACTTCAGCCTGCACTTTGGGAGAGGTAGAGGATTGAGGCCGGCACGGGGGATTCTCACGTGTGGGTCTGTCTGGTCTTTATGCAGTGCAAGAGAAAAGTCTCTTCCAGCTTTTGTTGATCTCTAAGGACCTTTAATTTAAAATACGCACTATACCAGGGAGCCATATTTTGGGGTGAAGCTCCCCACGCTCCTGCAGTAGTGAGTTATCTCAGTTGATTTTCACAGCCAGTTACAGATCAAACTCCTTGTTCTACTCTCCCTTCCCCTCCTCACTGCCGCACTTCACTAGTCTTTAAAAATAAATAAATAATTTTTTAAAATAAAAAATGAATTTAAAAAAACACAAAAATGGGATTAATTATACCAAACTCATAGAATTGTTGTAAGGTTTAAATAAACATCTTCGACTGTGAGTAAACACCATTCTCTCCACGCATGCAGGTGAATGCCAACATCGCCCTAGACATTTGGTTGTCCAGCTGGGATCCTCCCTACCATGGCTGCATTTTGAAATCTCCTGAGAGCATTGAACAAATACAGTTCCCAAGCTCTACCCCTAGAAATTCTGATGTAATTGATCTGGGATGTGACCCAGGTATCATTAGTTTTAAATAGCCCCCAGGCAATTCTAAACAGCAGCCAGGATTCAGAATCAATGGATAGGAGAGTTCTCAAGTTGAGATCTAGGAGTCAGTTCCAACAGGATCTCAGGGTTGATCACAGAATGAGGATTCCAGGGCAGGGCCCCGCCCTACGCCTACTGCATCAGAATCTCTGGGAGGAGCCCTAAAAATCTCCACTTTTAACAACTTCCCCAAGTAATTAGAATGTGTACTAAAATTCGACTCCAAGAAGGAGAAGAGGGTGTAAATCAGTGATTCCTAAATCTGGTTGAAAAAAACACTTCTCTGAACCCCACTCCCAGAAAGGATCATCTTTTAGATAGATAGATAGATAGATAGATAGATAGATAAATGATAGATAGAGATCGAGTCAAGTGTTCTGTACTTGGGAACCACTCGTCTAGACTTCCACCACCTCTGTCATTCAGGCATAAAGAACCAACTGTATGATATAGGATCCTAAATCTATATTCAGGATGAGGATATTCCTAAACAAATTTACCTATCACATCCTCTTCCTTGATTTCTACTTCACTCATCTGAATTTTATTCTCATGTCTACATAGTACTAATTTATATTTGCTTAAAAGTTCAAAATCATTTTTAATATTTATGATATATTAATATACAATGCAAGACTAAGAAAAATTGTAACTTTTCATCTAGTTGACTAATAACCATAGGTATTTTAGCTTATTACATATAAGATTTTAAAATATGAAATTGTTTCTCTTGAAATATTCCATAATTCAGAATTTTCCTTTATCTAAACTCAATTTTTCTCCCAATAATTCTAAGCCAGGTGGGCTTTTGTCCTCTCTCCCTGCCTTCCTTGGTCTCTCTCACCTCAGTCAAACCCACCCCTTCCGCTGCTACCTTAGAATGTCTGGGAGAATTCGTTCATTTCCTCATAAGACAAGATATTTGGCTTTAGGATACAAATGTGATTGGGCAGGTTCTCTGCCCGAGAACTGGGCACAGTTCTGAGTGGGGTTTGTTCCAATTGAGGATCACCCGAACAGGCCCTGACAAGAAGATCTCCGGATTCCAGTGTCTAGGAATGAATGCATCTCTGTTACATGACACCCTACGCCCTGTCTTCCCTGAATCTTGGCTCAAGAGAATGAATTCACACTTTGAGGAAGAATGGGGAAGGAATTTGTTGGAGGGGAACTTTTTTGGCCATTAAAAAAGGCTCACATTTCAGGCACTTGTTTACCCCAGGAGTGGAGTTACTGAACTGTACCATTGAGAAATGAATGCAGACTACTCAAATCTATCATCATGACATGCACTCTATGTTAGAGATAAATTTTTATGTGGTAATAAGTAATAAAATATATATGTATGCATTTCCAGAGACATATTTACATCTCATGGAACTAGAGGAACTAGAAGCTGAACAACACGTTTCCCTGAGGACTCTTTTTGTTAACTTCCTGTCAGCCTCAGCGATGGCTCTGCAAGTGTTCATTGCCAATGAGTGACATAATCACTGTCTCACTCAGACAGCACATTTTGAAGAGACACTCAACTTGACCTACTCAGACATACTGGGTGTGTGTTGGGGGTGTAATATTTCTATAAGCTACTATATGCTGTTAATTTATTGCATTTTGAAATATCTAGGCATTTACTCAATATTTTTTTTTTTTTTTGAGACAGAGTCTTACTCTGTTGCCTGGGCTAGCGTGCCGTGGCGTCAGCCTAGCTCACAGCAACCTCAAACTCCCGGGCTCAAGAGATCCTACTGCCTCAGCCTTCCAGATGGCTGGGACTACAGGCATGCGCCACCATGCCCGGCTAATTTTTTCTATTTTTAGTTGTTTGGCCAATTTCTTTCTATTTTTAGTAGACACGGGGTCTCGCTCTTGCTCAGGCTGGTCTCGAACTCCTGAGCTCAAAGGATTCGCTCGCCTCGGCCTCCCAGAGTGCTAGGATTACAGGCGTGAGCCACCGCGCCCGGCCTCATTTACTCAATATTAAAAGAAAGTTTTCAATACCCAAGAAATAAAATAAGTAATCTATGTTTCCAAGCACAACACTCCTTAAATTGAATGCATGAAAAAAAGGAATAAAAAATAAATTTTAGAACCGTAGTACTAATGATTTATAGAACATAAGGTTAAGTTCTACATACTCTGAAGCCCCCACCTCTACTAGCATGATACGCCCTCGACTCAACATCCCTCAATTCAGGTACCTACCGTCCCTGCCCTCCAGGTGCAAACCTCTGACCTTGACTATTTCTTCCTATGGTCACTTCTGTCCTGCTTGGCTCTAGCTCTCCCCAAGACCCACATCACTCCTGCCCACTACTCTACCACTCTGGGCCATTTTAGAATTCCTGTTCTCTTGTGAACAGAGTGGAGTATTTGTGTTTTGGGGTGTGTGTTATTGGGTGTATCTGCCACCTCCATAGCATCTTTCTTTTACACTCTCAGCCCCTCCCAACTAGCCCAGGCATAGCCAAAATTAGCAAACAAAGATGTTGAAAGGAGTAGGGCAGAAAATATTTGAAAGGAGGTACAATAGAGAAGACCCAGTTCTCCTAGGCCTTACCCTCACTCCCATAAAATAAAAGACCCTCTGATGTGGGATGAAAGAGGAAAAAAGTTTGGAAAGGAAGTAAGAGGGTAAGATTCAGTGTGGGAGCCACACAATCTGCCCCGTTGCTTGGCAGGGCAAGTTGGGAATGGAAGAAGAAGTAAAAGCACATGATAAAGATCCCTTTTACGTTTCAGAATCCAAGAACAGGCAGGGCCTGTGCATCAAAGGCTGGAGGAGGCCCAGGGAGACAGCAAGCTGCACAGAGAAGTTCTCCCTGGGGTTATGGGCTGTGGCAACCCTGGAGGGGAACCGGCAGTACAAGAATGTGTCTTGCTCAGGAGGGGCATCAGGAGGTGCCCATGGCCACCCCCTGCCAGGGGTCTTCTGTGGCTGAGATGCAAAGTTCACATCCTAATATCTATCCTCGGGGGAGGATTAGTGCCAGGAATGGTAATCCTGAACGTGACTGACTTTGTTCTGAGTGTGACTAAACTCGAAATCAGTAATGCCCCTCGAATTACTGAATGTAGCAATTTACTCATAAGTAGCCAGCCTATTGTTTTCTTCTATATTATAACTAAATTCGGTTGTCAAAAAAAGTTACATTTCTATACATCTCAGTTTTGAAAATTCATAACATGACATGCATATGAAGATACCCTGTATCTTCAAACATTTCTTTGTATACTTGTTCTATCTCCATAAATTTTATTACTTGGAATTTGGCTTTTGCCCACTGAAACCGTGACCCTTGCAGCGTTCTCTAATGGAAGGTGAGTTTCGGTCAGTTCTTCCCCTTCCCCAAGGGAAGCATTCCCTGGCCACCCTTCCCCCTCCTATTCTAAACATTCTCTCAGAACTTTCTCATCATAGCATTTATCGTACTTACGATTGTTTGTGATTATCTACCATATTATTTGCAATTATCTCACCTACAGGACTACAAAAGCCATGGCTTTTTGATTTCTTCTATCCAGGGTCAAGCACGGTGCCTGCCCTATAATAGATATTCAATAGAATCCAGCAGATTCTCTACTTACAAACTTCCTGCTCACAAAGTTTCACAGATATATATATAAGCTCCTCTGCAAGGCAAGAGTGCATCCAATCAGCACCAATATTATGGTCTAATCTCCACTACGAATGCAGTTAATTTACAGCTAAAGTAAATGGATGGCTTTTCTTAGAATACATCCCAATCTGCTCTGTCGTAAAGGATTACTACTTGGAACATCCTCCCGCAAAGAAGCCCCATCTCCATCTGTTGGTCTCTTTCCCGATCTTCAAAGGTCCAGTTTAAAAGTGTCACCATTCTATATATTATTTCCAGAGAAAATTCAGCTCCACTTGGGATAGTTCAATGAGAATATTCATTTTAAATGATTTTGACCTTGATTTATTTTTTGCTTTCCCAATTATAGGCAGACTTGGGGACAAAATTGACCATAGAGAGGGGGGAAAACAAGAGGGTCCTCAACATAGAAGTAAAGCCTTGGGAAGGTACGGGGAATCCCAGTCAAGATATCATTACATGTATGGAGAGACAGTGGGGCCTGGCAAGAAAGTCCCTTGCCTAATGAATTCCTGGTGGGGTGGCTTTCGTTGCCACTGGCATTTCATGCCCTTCGTAAAGCAGGAGTCTATGGACTGCCACGTGCTTTGTTTAGTTTATGTACTCATCAAACATTGAGCGTCTGGAACATATCTAACACCCAAGACACAGAGTAGAAAGGTATAGACCTTGTCCTCAAAGGTGATGAAACAAGGAAGTGGATGATGACAATCTAATGTGGGACAAGTGGCAGGACAGAGCAATGCATTGGCAGGAGAGCAGTGCCCTGACAGAGGAGGGCAAGGAGAGGGATTGGATGAGCATCTGTCATGGTGGGGGTGGGAAGGGAAGGAGCTAAATCCCCGCTCCAGAGCAAAGAGCCAATGGATGATGAGTAGAGCCGAACAACCCACACAGAGAATACACGTGGGAGATTTGGAAGTAAATTCTTAAATGCCCAGTTCAAAGGTGGTGAAGAGGTGGCATCTGGGAAGGGTGATGATTCTTTCCATAAAAAACTGCACAGGACTCTTGAGCATCACTGATAAAAGCAAAATTTCAAAAGTAAAGAGGAAAACATTCATTGCAATTTTACTTTGAAAGCTGCGTAATATCCGTCATATGGAGATGCCATGTTGTTAAGCAACCTCCTATTGCTGAATATTTAAGTTGTTCCTATTTCTTCCTAATATAAAGAAGGCCAAGTTGAACAGCTTCATCCATGGATCTTGTTCTGCATCTCCAATGACCTCCTTTGGGCAGATTCCCCTTTGGAAACAGAAAAACCATGTCCTTCCACCATAACCCATCATTCCTTCTAATTAGAACCAACAAAAACGCCCCGGAGGACAAAGACCTTCGTGATCAATAATGAACTTAACTAGCATAATTATATACTTATTTTAAATAAATTATATATGTCAATTATTAGTCTAATTTTATGTATGCATCTAATTTTTAACCAGCCCACCCCAACCTCAGACCCAAAGGGAAAGGGAAAGAACACAAGCCAAGAATGGGACCGGTAGTCCAAGCTGTGTTCACTGTTCCTGTGGGGCTGAGCAGAGAGCTACAGCTGTGGGCTACAACGGTCCTGAGAAGGAGTTGGCAGAGATTGCAGGAATTGGGAGCAGAGACGCAGTCCAGCCCAGCAAAGAGACACAGTCCAGGCCGGGCGCGGTGGCTCACGCCTGTAATCCTAGCACTCTGGGAGGCCGAGGCAGGCGGATTGTTTGAGCTCAGGAGTTCGAGACCAGCCTGAGCAAGAGCGAGACCCCGTCTCTACTAAAAATAGAAAGAAATTAATCGGACAACTAAAAATATATAGAAAAAATTAGCCGGGCATGGTGGCGCATGCCTGTAGTCCCAGCTACTCGGGAGGCTGAGGCAGAAGGATCACTTGAGCCCAGGAGTTTGAAGTTGCTGTGAGCTAGGCTGACGCCACGGCACTCTAGCCCGGGCAACACAGTGAGACTCTGTCTCAAAAAAAAAAAAAAAAAAAGAGACAAAGTCCAGCCCAGCGAACAAGAGCTTGGCCCCCAAAGCCAGGGTCGTGCTCATTTTCCACTGCTCCCATAAATGTTACTGCTGCCCTGTGATCTCTGGGTACATCATGTCAAACCACCTTCCAGAGCCCCAGCACAATCATACGCTCCACCAGGAATGATATTAATACGAAGACGACATTAACCTCTAGGTTCTTGCAAGCCAATTTACTGATGTTCGATGGTCTCTTTCTAGATGAATTTCAGACAAATGGTGATGTGTTGCCTTGAGCTATGAATTGTCAATTGTGAAACAGCTTATGTTACAACCTTCGTGTCCGGACCTTGCTTTTGTACTGTCCAATACACCAACTACTAGCCCCATAGGGTCACCAAGAACCTGAAATGTGGCTAGTCCACACTGAGAGGTGCTGCAAGTAGAAAGCACAGAGCGGATTTCAAGGATAGTACAACGAAGGAATGTAAAATATCTCATTAATTTTTTTATATTGATGACATGCTGACATGATATTTTAGATACATTATATGAAATTAAAATACATTATTAAAATTCATTTCATATGTTTCTTTTTATTTTTTTTTCAGGTGGCCACTAGAAAATTTTAAATTACATATGTGACTCAGACTTGTGGCTTGCATTATTTTTCTGTTGAACGGTATTGTTCTGTAGAGAAGCAAGCATTCTTTAATTCAACCCAGAGAGCAATGGGCCAAGACTTACTTCACAGTGGGTTTCCCAAGCTGCCCGTCTATGTTCCTGCCCTGCTACTACCTCTGACAATTTTCTAAGGTGGCTATAAGAGCAGGTGAGCTGCTGTTAATACTTTCGAATCCCGGCGTTCGTGGGTAGGGAACTGTAGTTTCGGCAGCTCGCCAGTAGAGGGACCTCTTACCACACATAAGACCGAAAACCTACGCCTCTAATTGTTCACACTGGAATGCAGGTTCTCTTTAGCAAACTCTGGGCTGTTAATTGATTAACAGATAGATGGAGTGAACTAAGCAGATAAAATTGATTCGTATTGAGTGGGAGAATTTCTTTTTTGCAGATGAACCTGATATTAGGGAACTGCTCCAACAGCCAAAAAATATCATTAAGAGGGGTGATAATACTTGAACTCCTCTTCTTTTAATTTTTTTCTAAAATCCTTTGAATTACAATTTTAAAAATAATTTGAATTCCTCTTTCAAACCACTAGACACTAAAGAGTAGATCTGAAACTTCCTTATGTAATTATTTTATTGACAAAGGAGCTTTAGCCTATAGTTTGTATAAAATATTTATCATAGAAGTCGTAGTTAATGTCCAGTCGCAACTGATGTTCTTAATGGCAATTATTCTTCTGACACCCATTGTCCCCAGGTTCTGCTTCTCCTGGGAACGTTCTGGTAATATCTGGATAATAAATTTGTTGAAGTTGATACTGCCATTGCTCAGAGTTCTTGTTTGCTAACTGGTGTCCTTATAAGAAGAGGGAAATTTGGATGCAGAGGCTCAGACCCACAGGGAGAACATGCTGGAGGCAGAGATGGGGTGATTCGTCTACCAATAAGCCAAAGAACAGCAAGCACTGCCAGCCACCACCACCAGAAACTAGAAGAGGCCAGGAAGGATCCTTTCCTACAGCCTTCAGAGGGAGCGTGGCCCTGGCAATGCCTCGATTCCAGACTTCCAGTCTCCAAAAGTCTGAGAGAATATATTTCTGTTGTTTGAAGCCACCCAGTTTGTCACAACAGCCCTGGGGGACTAAAACACTCGGGTCTCTTCAACACGGGAGGGCGGTTTGAAAGCTGGGCAACCAAAAACCCCATACACAATGTCTGTGTTATGTGCTAAAACATTGGACTAGATTTCTTTAAAATTATTCTTAAAAGTTCTTTCAGTATCTCGCAGGAATATTTCAGAAAGAACAAAGAGCTAAGAAATCCATATTTGGATTTATTCACTTAAGTATGTGAATTAATTTGCAAATAAATTCTCAGATAAGGTTAATAAATTACAGAGATGAATATGACCCAACCCCAACCTGTCATATATATAGAGAGATAGATAGACAGACAGACAGATAGATAGATAGATATTTATGTAGAGCAGAGGGAAAGACGGCATCTCCCATTCATCAGGAACCTGCTCCCTCCCGGAATCTCCATGTGCCACACCTTAGTCGCCACGCTAACCCTATGATGTTGCCCTTAACTGTTGAAATTGGCCTTAATACAGATGTATGGTCTAACCAAGCTTGTATCCAGTATCTGGTACCCACTCTCCTTCTCCGGGTTAGACTAAAAAGAATGTCTACAGCAGAGATGAGTTTATGAACTGATTGGGAAATAATCTTTAAAAGTTCTTTGGAGGAGAATCCACACAAACCACGTGTTCGGCAACATCCTGCCCCCATGCCTTGGCCCCTGCCTGTCCACTGTGGAAAACCTCAGCCTCTCCTCTTCCACCGTAAAGGGACAGCTCGATAGTTAGTTCCTCTTAGCAGCCAGCCCAGCCCAGCCCAGAGCAGTCTCTTCTCTTTCCTAAAGCACCACTGCCTGTAACGCTGGGTTCACCCTTGTCACACAGGATTGCATATTGCTTATTTCTCCATATGCGAATGGATTCTAAACCCTTTGAGAACAGGGATCTCGTGTCTTACACAGGGAGCTGCTCGTGAAATCATGAAATCCAGAAACACTACAAATGCATGCTTGTTTGTGAATGCCAAGAAGAAATCTTAGGTCAAAGACTAGAGAATGACAGGTGCTCAAAAGCGGGATAAATGGACTAACGCATAGTTGGCTCCAGAAGCAAGCATTGTTGTGTAAAATGTAAGGGGTCTATAACTTTGCACCTTACAAGGATCCCTGGTGGTGCACAGGAGAGGAAGACAAGTGACCAGGGCTGGCAGAAACCTGCATTCTGGTCTGTGTTTTCCTGAAAGAAAGAGGAAGTGTCCAACTGTATCCACGATGTGATAAAAATGGAGGACACGGAGCAGTGGGGGCACGACATGCCAGGGATGACGGTGACCAAGAGGAACCTGGACAGAATAACTGGAGAAAACGCCAAGATGAGAAGAAGCTTCATTCAATCAGTATCGTCCCCCTAACGTGAAGCCCGTCAGAGCTAGCCTAACTACTCGTGGAAACCTTAGGCTTAAGTGTCAGAATTAACCATAAGATCTGAGTGAGATATATTACAAAGGCAACATCCGATACCTTTGTAAAGTAATGGACTCTATTAGTAAGTTTTCCTAAAATTTCATACCTGAAAGTTTACATTACAAAAGACGGCATTATACTGTGTCTGCCACAGCAATGCCCTAGAAATGGTGGACTGTTATAAAGTGTATTTTATTTTCCCTTAGGAATAATGCTACACCTTGGCATCGAGTAGTTCACAGAGGTAAAAATAAAGAGCAGCACCAATTACTGAGTGTCCACTACGGGCCAGACATCGTAGTTCATTATCTCTCGTCTTTGTAGCCACCTTGTAAAGTAGGAATTATTAGTCCTGGTTCAAAGATAAGAAAAGTAAGTTTGAGAGAAGTTAAGTGCCTTTCCTTGGGTCTCACTTCAAAATCTCTGATACTTTCTGTTATATAACAGTGTCTCAAGAGTTGAGCGTAAAAGCAAAAGTGCAACTCTAAACGTCTACAGCAATTTCAGGTAATATAATTACACTTTGCTTCAAGGGACTGGTTTAAAGCAGCAAGAGACTTCAGAGGTGATATAGTTCATCCTTGTCACAGACAGAAGACTAAAGACAAAAGAAAAAGTGACCTATCCAAAGTCAAAAAGCAAGGCAATGGCTCACACCTGTTATCTCAGCACTTTGGGAGGCCAAAGCAGGGGGATCGCTCGAAGCCAAGAGTTTGAGACTAGCCTGGGCAACATAGCAAGACCCTGTCTCTACAAAAAAAAAAAATTTAAATTAGCTGAGCGTGGTGGTGCATACCTGTAGTCCCAACTACTTAGGAGGCTGAGGCAGGAGGATCGCTTGAGCCCAGGTGTTTGAGGCTGCAGTGAGCTATGATTGCACCACTGGACTCCAGCCTGGGCAACAGAGCAAGACTCTGTCTCTAAAAATAAAAATAAGTTAAAATTTTAAAAAATAAGGCACTGGGATAGCTGAGTATAGAATTAAGTTCTTCTGATTCCATCACACCATCTTTCATCCAAACCTTTCTCTCTACTCTCTAAGAAAGGCATCAAAGCTATTGAGTAAAAGAGTCAGGATTAGAACCTAGGACTTCTGGACTCCAAGTCCAGAGAAAGCTCTTTGCACCACATTACAATGTGCAGACACAGCACAATAAAATTACAATGTCACTGTTGGCACTTCCAAAATAGATTTGTGTTGTAATACCCATGAGTTAGACAATCAATGCACAATGCTTCTCTTTTTCATTTGGGAAATTTAGAAGGAGCTTGTAGGGTTAGGTGCCTTTCACATAATAGTCATCTCAATTTAGATTTGTTGATTGACATATTGGCCACTTGGATCAATTACATGATACTTTACACTCTGGGGTCTTTAAAGAGAGCCAACTTCTAAATAAGTTAATGTCTCCATCTCCCTCCAAGGTATAGATTTCCCCTGACCTAAATCTACCCCTTAGGGGCTCTTATAATATCCCTCTTCTGGAGTTTCTCACTTGTCCCCAGCACAATAAAACTACTTTGTTTGGGGATATTCCTTGCCTTGATAGGGGTAGCGTACCTTTTTTTTTTGAAATGGGAACCTGAACCTTTTGCTGCTATAATGCCCCACCATTGAAAAAATAGGCTCCAAGACATGATGAGTAAAAGCTAAACATTTCTCTATTCGCATCTGTATTTGTAATGTTTCCAAGCAAAATGTCTCTTAGTATAGCTTTTTGACAACCTGTGAGTACCTGATGATAAGATTATGTGGAAGGCACTTGTGATTAACACTAGAACACACTGCTTCTCAGGCAATTTTTATAGACTCAAGTTTTGTCTTTATAAAATCTATTACGAATTGGCCTTTCAGACTGCTACTAAGAGTCATTCACATGTTATTGTGTTTTGCATGATACTTTTTGGCTCAGTGCTTTTCTGCGCTAAGTTAGGTAAGCTACAGAATTCTCCAAGAGTACCAGAGGCAGACAATGGAATTTTCCAATGAAAAACACAACCATTTTGCAACTTCAAAAATATCATTGGCCAGGAATTGCCCTTGGGAATAGTTTGTCTGGCATAGAATCGCTTATTTTCCCAGGATGAACTTAGAATATAATTTGGTAATAAGATCATTTGGCAACCTTGAGCTTTAATACAGTGAAATTAAATAATTGAATTGGCTGTGGCTTTTAACTTATTCTTACTCTTACAAAGTGGAATTTGGCCAAGATTATAAATAAGCATTTGGGCTTTCAAGACTTCCATTTTGTAATTGTAATTTGAATAATATGAAGAGACAACTCTCTTCAATAGCACTGAGTGTCTTTATATGAACAAGTAAATTCTTTCGCTGTATCTAATTTCCTCTCTGGGCCATATTTCAGACCTAACCTTTCTTACGATCACTTAGGCCAACATTCCTCATTACTTGTTTCTAACTTATAAGGTGTACATGGTATTTATCATTCGTTTTGACTGGTAAAGACTGCTTTTTGTTTATATCTGCTGTATTTTTCCAATTGTATTAGAAGTTTTCAGGGAAAAGGGGTCATGTTTAATTTCCAGTTTTAGATTCTTTTTTTTTTTTTGAACGTTAAATTCAAGTGTTGCATACCACATAGAATCTCAGTTAACACCAGTGGATTGCATTATTGGTTCAACTACAGTCGTGTCACCAATTCTATTGTCTCTTCTTCAAATCCCAGTTTTACATATATTTACATATATAAATAAAAATTCCATCCCACATGTGTTGATTCCAAAACCCAGTGCTATTACAGCTAAAGTGGGAACACGAGTATCGAATGTCTTATTTAGTTAAAATATTGACCTTAAGGTGCCCTAAAACAGTAGCGTTCAATAAAATATTTTTTAGGTTTGGCAATGTTTGGTTTTTCATAGGGAAACTGATAAATCACAAAGGTTACCAGACAATTTTCAGTCCTTGTGTCTGTGTGTGCGTATGTGTGTGTGTGTGTGTGTGCGTGTGTGTGTGTGTGTGTGTGTGATGTCAGCAGAGGAAGGTGACTTTCAGTCTTGAGGTTTTAATTGGGTGACCTTTTCTTCAGGGGTTTCCAGTCCCGTTCCCACACTTCCCTTACCCATCACTCAGAAATTTACCAAAGGGCCATTTACTACATGTTTAGCTAGTAATTAAATCATGAGGCTTCTCTGTGTATTTTACACAAAACCACAACCAACTTATTTTTTTCCTGACACAATCACATCTTCTTAAAAATGTCTGCGGTATCTAGACATGATATGAGTTTATGTATTTTCAAAGGAAGATGGAAGCAAAGCTTAAGGTCTCAGCAAAGATCTGCTTGCAGTCAATACAAATGAGCTTTTAAAAAGGTGAAGAGAGCTTTATGCTAATTTAAAAAGTAAAAAAAATTACTAAACAGACATTATATTTGAGCCCTCTCTGGCACAACACACCATTGCTACTCTTATGATGTATTCATTTTGTTTCTGCTTAAACTTTTTTACTTGCTTTAGTAATCAAATGGGACAATGAACAACTAATGTGTACTATATAATTCCTGGGAAAATGTTCAGTTAGATAACAAAATGCAAATTTCTTTGCTCATCTAAACAGTCATTAGCTTGATGATGGTATTGTTGCTATTTGTGAAATTGTGCTATTTGGTGCTGGGGGACGTCCTGAAATTCTTCTAAAATCCTTCCCCTGAAACTAGTCCACCAGAAGTAAATAAATGAACGTTGATTTTTGGACTTAAAATGATTCACCCAAATACCCTTCCCCCAGACCTCTGTGCTAATTTAGTGACGGCAATCTTGGGGAATTTTGCCTGTTGAAAAGACAACTGGAATTAGTTGCTCTGGAGAGGGAATGTTCAGTGGACATTAAGAGCTTCTGTGTCCAAATGAATTTTGCTGCTGGAACATGTATTGGTCGGCATATTTCAAAGTTATGAAAGGGCTGATAACCAGAATCTACTTAGAACTCAGGAAAATCGACAAGAAAAAATCAAACGATCCTATCAAAAAGTGGGCAAAGGACATGAACAGAAACTTTTCAAAAGAAGACAGAATAATGGCCAAAAAACATATGAAAAAATTCATCAGGGAAATGCAAATTAAAACCACAATGAGATATCACTTATCTCCAGTGAGACTGGCCTTTATCAAAAAGTCCCAAAACATTAAATGTTGGCGTGGATGCGGAGAGATAGGAACACTCATGCACTGCTGGTGGGACTGCAAACTAGTGCAACCTCTGTGGAAAGCAATATGGAGATACCTTAAAGAAATACAAGTAGAAGTACCATTCAATCCAGCAATCCCATTACTGAGCATCTACCCAAAAGAACAAATGATACTCTATAAGAAAGATACCTGCACCCGAATGTTTATAGCAGCACAATTCACAATTGCAAAGATGTGGAAACAACCCAAGTGTCCATCAATACATGAGTGGATTAATAAAATATGGTATATGTATACCATGGAGTACTATTCAGCTTTAAGAAACAATGGTGATATAGCACCTCTTGTATACTCCCGGATAGAGCTGGAACGCATTCTACTAAGTGAGGTATCCCAAGAATGAAAAGACAAGCACCACATGTACTCACCATCAAATTGGTATTAACTGATCAACACATAAGTGCACATATAAGAATAACATCTATTGGATGTTGGGCAGGGGGGAAGGAGAAGGTGGGAGGGCGGAGGAGGGAGGAGGGGATGAGTATATGCATACACAAAAAGTGCAATGCACACCACCCGAAGGATGTACATATTTGAAACTCGGACTTGGGGGTGGGGGGGCAAGGGCAACATAAGTAACCTAAACATCTGTATCCCCATAATGTGATGAAATAAAAAAAAAAGGTATGGAGAGCTAATTCCTCTTTAATAAATGAAATGCTTCCCCTTCATACAACTGTGCAGGCAGACCTGTGATTTGTTTCAAACCAATAGAATATGGCAAAGGTGAAGGGATTTTGCAGATGTAATTAAGGTACCTAATTAGTTGACTTGGAGTTCAGCTTTAAATCATCTCTAGATCACTTACAGTAACTAATACAATGTAAATGCTGTGTAAATCGTTGTTAGGCTGTATTGTTTAGGGAATAAAGACAAGAAAAAAGTCTGTACATGTTCAGTACAGACACAACTATCCTTTTTTTCCCCCTACTATTTCCACCCACTGTTTGTTGAATCTACGAATGCGGAACCGATGACTATGGAGGGTTGTATATCTAAGATTATAAGATGCCATTTTTCCTATTGTACTGGCAAAGATTAATTAATCTTGCAGAGGGCCTTGAAAGCGGGAGAAAATAGAAAGAATTTAGCTCATAATTGATACTCTCTGAAAGGGGAAAAAAGGGAGTTTTGAGAAGAAAACAGTATTTTCTACCTTCTTTCAACAAGTAGAACACTATTAGACACAACGGCTTGAATACAGAATCTAGACCAAGAGTTAAGGAGGCATTTCTAGGGAGGGAAAAAAAGTCCAGGAAAAGACTTAGTTTGAGCAGGAGAGGGGAAAGGTGTTTGAAACCAATTCTTCCCGGGCGCATTATCTCCGTGTCAAGTATCCATCGTCTGGGGGAGGATGCTGTTAGCCTGCAAGCTTCTTGAGGACAGGCCCTCATCTCTTCCTCTTTGCTAATGCCTTGCAGCACACTTGCCCTTATGGAATGAGCAGTGAGGAATGGCGGCTTCATCTCTACACCCTCCATCACAAGGCTGAATGACCGCCATGGGTTAATTCCTGGACCCACTTATCAGTCCACAAGCTGGCTGTGGCTTCATGTGAATAAAACGAACAGCAATAAGTGAGAAAGGGTTGGGCCTCAGGGCATCTGAGCACATTCAGAAAGGTATGTCGCCTGATATTGCTCAACAGGTTTCCTGCCCAAGAACTGCCTGTGAGTCACTTCTTTCAAGGGACCAACCCTGTCAGCACCTTGCCTTCCTTCTATATTCCAGGTCAGGGAGGGAACTGGAAACTCAACAAACAGAGAGCTGACTCACACAAGTCTGTGCAGGGCATGTATGTGAGCCTTAGTATGATGCATGTCCTTTAAAATGGTCTGCGTGAGATGGATTCAGTCCTGGACGGGCTGTATGTGAGACCCTGTTGAAGGATGAATCCATGAATGCCACATGCTAGCTCACGGATCCCCCTAATTTCCAAAATCCTTAATCACAGCAGGAAAATTTTATTTTGTTCAACAAATTTTGGCTCTTTAAGCACACACCCTGTGTGTATATGTGGCGGGTAAGTGCACAGGGTCGGAGGGTGTGTTACAAAAATAACTGAAATGAAGACTTAGCCGTTGGGGGTTTTACAGTCTAGAAAGGTAGAACAACCATGCTGGTGAGGCTACCGATGTTTGACAGGTGCTCTGTGCCAGGCACTGTATCAGGCACTTCACATGCATTATCTAAGGGTAATCCAGGGTCCAAAGTTTGATGAGAGTTTCTTGAGGGAGTGACATTCAAACTGGCACTTGAAGAACAAGTATGATTTTAACGGGCTGAACTGGTGAAAGCAACTCAAGAAGCCAGGATGTATGCATCAAATCCCAAGAGGCAAGGAACTGGGGGCTGTGCTCCAGGAATCGGAAATACCCCGTTTGGCTCTGCACACCCTGTTTTCTAAAATGTAACTCTGCTGCGGGACCCTCCTACTTGATCCTTCTGCCTCCTCTCTCTTCCTGGTCCATTTGCAAGTGAATGTCAGATCCATCTTCATAAAACCAATATCTGACCAGATTACAACTCCACGAAGAAGGAAGATAGGAAGGGAGAAAGGCAGGGAGGAAGGGTGGGAAAGAGGGAGGGGGGAACTTTCCACAAACCCTACTGCCTCCAGGATAAAGTCCAGACTCCTTATCATTCAAAGCACTGAGCACCTGGCAGTTCTGGCTGGTGTGTTTTTAGCTTCCTCTCCTGCCACTTGGTCCCCACAGCTCCTCTGCTACCTACACTCCAGCCACCCCTCAGATATGTCATGTATTGTATTTGTCCACACCTTTATTCATGCTCTTCCTTTTGCCTGAAATGGCTTAGCCTCTGTCAAAACCAGCTTAAGATTTTAAGATTCACTTTAAATGATATTTCCTAAGACATTCCTAATCACTTGTTCAGAATTAAGCCTTCTCTCTCCTGTGGTCCCACAGTGCACCCTGCCTCTATTCCAGCACTTGTCACCTTGGAGTCAGATGGCCTGAGTTCAAACTCCAGTTCTGCCATAGAATAGCTGTATGGACTGGGGAACTTCTACTGATCTCTTGGAGGCTGTTTCCTCATTTGTAAAAATGGAATACTTAAAATCTACCTCACAGAATTTAGTAAGATAATGTATATAAAACTACTTTGTAAATGTTACACATGGAACATTTTTACATTTACATTTTTTTTTTTTGAGACAAGAGTCTCACTCTCTTGCCTAGGCTAGAGTGCTGTGGCGTCAGCCTAGTGCACAGCAACCTCAAACTCCTGGGTTCAAGCAATCCTCCTGCCTCAGCCTCCCGAGTAGCTGGGACTACAGGCATGCACCATCATGTCCGGCTAATTTTTTCTATTTTTAGTAGTTTGGCCAATTTCTTTCTATTTTTAGTGGAGACAGGGTCTTGCTCTTGCTCAGGCTGGTCTCGAACTCCTGAGCTCAAGCAATCCTCCCGCCTCGGCCTCCCAGAGTGCTAGGATTACAGGCATGAGCCACCGTGCCTGGCCTACATTTACATTTTAAACATGTAAAAGGTAAAAAGTTTCTACTTCACTAGAATGCAAGGTCCCAGAGAATAGAAATTTTTTTAAAAAACTTTCCTTTTAAAATAAAACTTACAGAAGAGTTGCAAAGGTATATAGAGAATTTCCAGGTACTCTTCACTCAACTTCCCCTACTTGTAATATCTCAAATATCCATGGTACATTTATCAAAACTAAGAAATTCATGTTGATATAATACTACTAGCTAAGCTGCAGGCTTTGTTTTTATTTTATCAGTTTTTCAGCTAATGCCATTTATCTGTTCCAGGATCCAATCGAGAATCTCATACAGCATTTAGCTGTCATGTCTCCTTCCTTAGTCTCTTGCAATCTGTGACACTCCTCAGTCTTTCCTTGTCTTTCGTGATCTTGACATTTTTGAAGAGCAATAGCTGTAGAATAGGAAAAAGCCTCCACTTGGATTTTTCTGGTGTTTTCTCATCTGACAGAGGTTACAGATTTTTGGAGGAATACCACAGAGATGATGTGCCCTTCTCATTGCATATGAGGGGATCCATGATGTCAACATGACGTATTACTGGTGATAAAAGTGAAATTTTTGACTGGTCATATCCAGCATCTAAAACTGACTGGCACATGGTGGTATGCAATAAATCTCAATGAATTCTTCTCTTTTAACTATTCTGTGTCTGTCTCTCTCACTAATTGTAAACTCCTTAAATAGCAAGGACCATATCATATTCATCTTTGTAGTCTCCTGATGCCCAGTACTTGTATTTAGTTTTAGCAAATGGTTACAGAAATTGAATTGAAAAGTATGTTGGAGTCTGGTTGTATGTTCGGGGAAAATCAGGTTTATTTGATAGTCATTAGGGAACCAGTGACTGATTTTAAGCAGCTCAGTTGAACAGCTTAATATTTATTAAGCATGTATTATGTATGGCATTCTCCTAATGGCTGGAGGCCCTATGGTATTTTATCAATAACTGGAAGGGGAAAGAGAGGCGGGAAGAAAGGAATGGTAGATGCAGGGTAGAGAGAGGGCTTTGAGCTTTGAGCCTGGGTGATACAGATTTGGTGATACTATTCTAAGAAAAAGGAGAGACCACAGAAGGAAGTTTGGGATAGAAAATAATTTGGCTTTGAATGTGCTGAATTTATCTTGCAGAAAAACTCTGCAATAGAGATCTCTGGGTAGCAGTTGTAAATGCTGGACAGAGGATATGGAGGGCCTAGAGATCCAGATTTGAAGTCATTTCTCGTCTATTAACAGCTGATGTCCAGGAAGAGGATAAGATGAAGAGAGATGGAGTAGTGAGAGAGAACAGGACATTAGACTCTTGAGGAAATTCTGCTCTTAGAAAGAAGTAAGGGGAGACAATGAAGGATATAGAGAAGGAACATTAGGAAGTTAGACAAGAGAGATGTTAAGAACTGAGTAGTTGGCCAGGCGCGGTGGCTCACACCTGTAATCCTAGCACTTTGGGAGGCCAAGACGGGCGGATTATTTGAGCTCAGGAGTTCGAAACCAGCCTGAGCAAGAGCGAGATCCCGTCTCTACTAAAAATAGAAAATAAATTAATCGGCCAACTAAAAACATATAGAAAAAATTAGCCGGGCATGGTGGCACATGCCTGTAGT
>NW_012147830.1:1049868-1129812 GCF_000956105.1 Propithecus coquereli | reverse complement strand
CCAGCTACTCGGGAGGCTGAGGCAGAAGGATTGCTTGAGCCCAGGAGTGTGAGGTTGCTGTGAGCTAGGCTGACGCCATGGCACTCACTCTAGTCCAGGTAAAAGAGTGAGACTCTGTCTCAAAAAAAAAAAAAAAAAAAACTGAGTAGTTGACAATACCAGTTGGCGGGGGGGGGGACTTTATTTAGGAGATACCAGATGATTGGAAAGAATTAGGGAATGACTAGGAAAGAAAATGGAGTGATTAAATATCTATTTTGCTTTCCTTTGAGAAGCTTAACTACAAAAAGAAGAAAAAGAGGACTGTGGCTGAAAACCATAGGCTAGAAAAGGTTTTATTTTAGTTCTGCCACTAATCCCTGCCTTATGTGATCTCGAATAGAGCCATCAACTTACCTTGTAAATATAACTGGCGTAAATAATGTGATGTACCCATTTTACAAGACAAGTTCAGGAGCCTGCTTCCCCACCAGACTGTAAACTCGAGGGCAGTGGCCATACATACCCTATTTATGTTAATATTCCCAAAGCTTCCGAGAGTCAACACAACAATCATGTGAAAGATGTTTGCTGAATGATGTGTAAACTATGAGCATTAACAAGCGCGGACACGACTGAAGCCTGACTGTTAGCCCCGCACTGGGCCGTGCGCCTTCTAGCGCATTCCCTCCAGTATTCTTCACCACTCCGAGATAGGTACCACGATTGTCCCCATCTCACAGAAGAGGAAACGGAGTGGATGAGGAATAGTAAGGGGCCCAAAGTCTTCAACCAGTGAGTCTTGGAGATGGGATGACGTTTTCACTCAAAAGCCACGGAGGGACAATTCACGCAGATGAACAGGAAAAGGACCCAAGGCCAATAACTCATCTCCAAGTAAAAGACTTCCGGAAAAACAAAGGAACCTGTCCTTCCGCGCTTGCGCTCCTTCCTCTTGGCCCTGCAGGCCGCGTTCCAACCTCTAGTTTGGAGTCGCAGTGCGCCTACGCTAAGCCTGACTTCCGCCAGGGCTCTTCGGGTTCAAGGCTACTTCTCCCAGCCTTTGGATGGCATGGGCTGTGGCCAGATGCGGGGAATGCCGGTGACTGGGTAGTGCGCGTGCTGATGACGAAAGCGGAAGTGCACAGGCCAGAGGCGGGATCAGAGCCCAGAGGGGCTCGGGATTGCGGAAGTTTTGTGAGGAGGGTCGGGCGTAGAGCGGTGTTGTTTTAGGATAAGTTCCGGAAGGGAGGCCGCCTGTTGGGGTCTGAGAGCCACCAGCCTCTCCAGTTTGGGGACTGTTACACCCGGCGCGATTCGACGTCGCTGCTGTTGGTTGTCCTCGGCCCTCGTTCTCCCCTAGGGAACCGCCTCGGATCTCCGCCATGGCATCCACTTCGACTAACCTCCAGGTATCACTACTCATTTCCTGTCCCCCTGGAGAGCTGGGGCCGGGGGAGGCGCGAGAAGTAGGGTGCGGGATGGGAAGAGGGGAGGAAGTGGCCGCGCTTCTGGTAGGGGCGTAGGAGGGCGGGTCCGGGGCGAAGCCGCAGGTGGGAGAGTGGGCGCTTTCGAGCGGAAAGATGGTTTCCGGCTCGCCCTGGGTGTCTCCCGAGCCACTGGCTTTGTGAGACTCTTGACTTGTTGGGGCTTTTTTTTTTCTTTCCCCCCAAACCAGCCGATTTTGAGCCAAACTGGGCAGATCTCTGCACTCAGTGTAAGAGAGAAAGGAAAGAATGTAATTTTTGCAAAGCACTGCCCTGGATCAGTTGAAAATAGGGTGGTCATAGTTTGTCTTAGTTTCTCAAGCTGATGAGCAAAGCTTTTCCTACCGAGCTGTCAGGTAAGTAGAAGTAAGAAAACAGCCCTGCAATGTGAGGTTAGAAGCAGCCTGCATACAGTCTCCGTGAATCCATTCAACATATGTGTTTATGTGCACTCTCCTGTGTCTCCCAAATTGCAGTATGTAAGATCGTGGAGTATTCTTAAACTATTTTGTGGCTCCACTTCCCCACCCCCACCGCAGTGAGCACATTGTTTTGTACATAAGTCATGGAATCCTAAGATTTTAGACTTAATCGATACTGCTGAATGGAATTCATTGAGAAAAGAAATTTATGTGACAGTGTCTCCCATCCCCAGAATGGATCAAGGGTGTTGGGGGAGTTTAGAATGTATTGAGACTTACTCCCATCAGACTATCTGATACAAAAGAGTACCATGAAATACCTGTATTGAATCCTTGTCTTGGCCTTCGGGTAGTTTGTTGAACAGGCATTTATTCAGGGCCTGGTACAGGCACTGAAGATAATGGAAGAACTCCTTAACTCAAGATAATTGATCCTGAAGAAAGACCACTCAAAGTAGAGTGGTCATTTAAACAGACATCAAAAATTCACAAAAAGAATGCGAGGAGAGGCTTACTTGGGACTTTTATCTTGAAAATTGACCCAAAAGATTACGAAGATAAATGTTTTATATCTTTCACAAACATTATAAATACAACAACTTATTTTGTAGAATAAAGAACAAGTCGTGTTGATTTGTCTGCGTATCTTTTCCACCAAAATTGTATTAAACTAAGATACAATGATCTTAAGTTTTTTTGTAGTCGCATTTGTAAAGGGTCTTTTTGGTAAGTATATTTGAAAAAATTATTGGCCATTTGATCAAAGTATTGTTCCTTTGAGTATTAAACGTGACTTCTTTTGAAGGCCCATCTTGTCCTCATCCTTGTTGGTTTGTTAACTAGTTTTATTCTATCAGCTTTTCATTTGTCAGAGACTTTGCCTGTGACTTGGGCATTCTAAAACATAATCTTCAGCCATTTACTGTTACCTTTCTTCTACAAGATTTGCAGTTTTGTTCTATAACCAGAATGCATCATATTTGAATTGAATTGTTGGGTGTTCTTCAGTGAGCCAGCTAGAGATTGACCAATATTAAAGGAATAGTTGCTAGTGTTAAACAGGAAGGAGCTCGAGTTACAATTTTGTTAGCCATGGGTTCACAGGTATACTTTCTTATTCAACCTTTTCAACCTTCTAACTTAGGAAATTTGGATGAAGAACATTCACATAAGGAATAACTTTTCCACTGAACAAGGCAAAAATTCCTGTAGCCAGGTGCTTATAATCTAATGAGGGAATGCATTATATAACTAAAAATCAAAATTACAAATAATTCAATAAATGCTATACAGTAGTTCCCTCATCCGCAGTTTTGCTGCAGTCCAAAAAGATTAAATGGAAAATTCTAGAAATAAACATCTTATAATTTTTAAATGCTATATTACAATACATATGTCGTTCATCTCACTTCATCTCATCATGTAGGCATTTTATTATCTCACATCACAAGAGAGATGAGTATAATACAATGAAGATATTTTGAGAGAGAAACCACATTCGCATAACTTTTATTACAGTATATTATTATAATTCTATTTTATTAATCCCAGTGCTTTGGAAAGCCGAGGCTGGAGGGTTGCTTGAGGACAGAAGTTCAAGACCAGCCTAGGCAACATAGTGAGACCCCACCTCTACAAAAAATAAGAAAAATTATCTGGGAATAGTGGTATCTGTAGTCCTTGCTATTTGAGAAGCTGAAGTGGGAGGATAGCTTGAGCCCAGGAGTTTCAGCAAGACCATGTCTTTAAAAAAAAAGAAAGAAACCAAAATGAAGTTGGGATGTTCTTTGGGATTTTGTTGTGAAGGCAGAGAGATAAGTAAGATGATAGAGAGGAACCTAGGAACTGGGGACAGTTGGTGTATTTCATATGAATTTGAGATGGGACTTAAACACATTTTTCTGCTGTAGAGTCCCCCAATTGGCATATCATTGATGGAGGGAATGTCAGAGTAGGAAGGTGGGGATAGGCTCTAGAGCATAGGAGAAAGAATTCATCTTGACAGACAGGGGCTGGGATGTCTTTTCTCTTGAGGTAGGTGATTGTAGAATTTACCTCATTTCCCAGCGTTTTCTAAGGTGCACATGTCAGGGTCTCCTAATCTGAAAAGGACAGTCCCACGTGTTCCCAACCTTTATATCCATAATGATGACCAGATCCTGACCTGGGGTAATAAAGTCATTCCGTCTTGTACCAGCCACTGTGCTAGACTCTGGGAATACAAAAAAGTGAAGACAGCAGACATAACCCTGGTCTTCATGGCGCTCACATTCTAGTGGAAGAGAGAGGCAAACCAAAAAGCAAATAAAACAAAACCCACGTGTGCATCAGTGCATTCTAGTGGGGAGAGAAGCAAAAGACAAACCCCCCTTACACACGTGTGCACACACACAGAAGAAGGATTTTAAACACAGAAGTGATGTAGACAGCTGTGTTTTAAAATTGAATTTGGGGCTGGATGTGGTGGTTCACGCCTATAATCCTAGCACTCTGGGAGGCCAAGGCAGAATGATCCCTTGAGGTCAGGAGTTCAAGACCAGCGTAAGCAAGAGCGAGACCCTGTCTCTCCTTAAAAATAGAAATAATTAGCAGGGAACTACTAAAAATAGAAAAAATTAGCTGGATGTGGTGGTACTCGCCTGTAGTCCCAGCTACTCGGGAGGCTGAGGCAAGAAGATTGCTTGAACCCAAGAGTTTGAGGTTGCTGTGAGCTAGGCTGATGCCACGGCACTCACCTGGGCAACAGAGTGAGTCTCTGTCTCAAAAAAAAAAAAAATTGAATTTGGGAGTCATCAGCCGGAAGATCATCAGCCTTAAATCATTCAAAGCATCACATAGGGAGAAAGTAAACAAAGAGAAGTGAGTCCTAGCTCAAACCTGACGAATGTATTTCATTGTCACATGCAAGAAGAAGAATCAGCAAAGGAGACTGAGAAGGAGCTGCCAGAGAGGTGGAAGGGAAACCAGCAATGTGGTTCTTGGAGGCTCACCAGAGGACTGTTCGAGAAGGAAATGAACAACTTTGTAGAATATCATCAAAAGGTCAAGATGAAGACAGCTGTTCTTTCGATATGGCATCAGCAGGAGCCTTCATATTAGCAGCTTTATTGATGTGATAAGGGAAAGCGAATAGAGGCCACTCCAGTGAGATTTGGGCTCTAAAAGGTAGCAGAGAAACAGAACTAAACCTGAAGGGTGTTTGGATGTCAAAGAAGACTTTTTTTTTTAAAGGAGGACTATTTGTATGCTCATGGAAGTATCCAGTGGAGAGAAATTGTTGTTAAGAGATGACAGAGGTGAAATAACCAAAGGGAGGAAGATTTTCAAAAAGCAATAGGGGATTTTTTTTCGTTCAACAATTTCACTGAGTACACAAAGAATGCCAGCAGCATTCTAGGCTCGGGCAGCTCCAGATGAAGCCCTGTATTTATGGAGCCTACCTGCGTAAAGGAGATAGCCAGTAACCAAGTACACAGGTAAACATAATGACAATGATGGACTAAGAGCAGAGGTGAGGGGAGAGCTGAAAGCAGGGTTGGAGTGCAGCCTTTGATGTAGCTGATTAGGGAGGGCCTCTCAGAGGACTTGCCATCTGAACTAGGACAAAAAGACCGTCATCTGTCAATCAGGAAGAACAAAGAGCATTGTAGGTGGAGGGGTCAACCGCTCAGGTTGCCTCGGCGAGGAAGGTCTAGAGGGTTTCAGGTGCAATCCAGACAGAGCTAGGCCCAGATCATTTCAGGCCTTGTTGGTCATGGTCCAGCATTTGCATTTCATTGTTTACAACGGGAAGCCGTCAAAAGTTGCTATATCTACTTGGTGGCAAGGATGGAAGCAGGCTGACCACTCACAAGCTCGGTAATAGTTTTGACATACGTGATGGTGGATTCAACTAGGGTGTTAGCAGTAGAGGTGGTAAGGATTGTGTTCTGAAAGAGGAGCACCCCGAAACCGTACAAGCCATGGTTAATTTCATTTCAAATGAAAAATGCCAACATAAATCAGGGTGAAATGGGCCATTCATCAGAGGGAAGATAGATACATATCATGATAAGTCACCATCTTTGATTAAAGGTTTAATGTGGCTATTGAAATTTAAATTTTAATTAAATAAACTCACTGCTCAGTCATACTAGCCACATTTCAGGTGCTCAAAAGCTATATATGGCTGGGGACTGGGCAGTGCAGATGCAGACATTTTCATCATGAGAGAAAGGCTGGTTTAAACTGGTGCCATGTTTGGACTTAGATGCTTAAATAATACCAACTACAGCAGCGGTCCCCGACCTTTTTGGCACCAGGGACCAGTTTCCTGGAAGACAGTTTTTCCACAGCGTGAGGGGGTAGCCCTCAGGCGGTAATGCTAGCAACGCGGAGTGGCTGTAAATACTTCCTGCTCCTGCGCCTCCACGCAGGGGTGGGGGCTGCGCAGCGGAGTTCTGCAGCCTGGTCCTTAACCTCGGGACCAGTCTGGAGCCCGGAAGTTGGGGACCACAGAACTACAGTATAAGAGTTTTCCTTTAACAAATATCAGTGTGGTGCCGCAGTAAGGGCTGACTGTGAGTGATGGGAATGAGTGGCACAGCACTTCAAAATAATCTGAGAAGAAAATTAAGTCAGAATAAGAAAGAATTTGTTTCTGCTGTGTGGCTTAACTGCTGAGCCTTTGGGTTGCATTTTTATATGACCAGTCTCACTTAACTACCAGTTGACTACATGCTATGACTCTACTTTTTATTTATATCCTGCCTAACTTACGCTTAAGAAAATTTAGCTTTGGGTTCAGGCTATTTGAACTGTGAAACATGTAACTGCTACATTTTGTCAATTCTAAAACACCTAATTTTTCTTCCCTCCTTCTACAACAGAGGAAGTAAGTATGTTTCTCCAATGGGAGACCTGTTCCTACCATTTACAGATTTCCCATCTGTATTCTTATGAATGATTGGTTTTTGGATTCTTTGAATGATTTTTTAAATTATATGCTTATTTTTAATATAGCCTAGCCATGATTGTTTTCTTTTTTTTTTACTGGCTCTTACTTCTAGTTGAGTAGAGCTTTACTAACTAAATTAACCCAGTTGGAATGTTTTATAATAAATCATGCTTGTTCTTTATTTGGATGTATCTATATATTTTTAATTAAATATAGTTTTTAATGAAAATTTTATTTTTAGATAACTGGAGATTGACATGCAGTTGTAAGAAATAATACAGAGAGATTTACTGTACCCTTTTCCCAATTTCCTCCAATGATAACATCTTATAAAACAAGCAAAATATCAGTCAGGGTATTGACATTGGTACATTCCACTACTCTTACTCATTTTCCCAGTTTTACTTGTACTTGTGTGTATTTGTATGTGTGTGCCCGTGTAGTTTTTCACATGTGTAAGTTCTTATTGCATTTTGAGAGTTATATATTCTAGATACTAGTCCTTTGTTGGATATGTGTTTTGCAAATATTTCTTCCAGTCTGTGGTTTGTCTTTTCGTCCTTTAAACAGGATCTTTTATTTATTTATTTATTTTTTTTTTGGAGACAGAGTCTCACTCTGTTGCCGAGGCTGGAGTGCAGTGGTGTCAGCCCAGCTCACAGCAGCCTCAAATTCCTGGGCTCAAGCGATCCTCCTGCCTCAGCCTCTGGGACTACAGACATGCACCACCATGCCCGACTAATTTTTTTTCTATATATTTTTAGTTGTCCTGGTAATTTCTTTCTATTTTTAGTAGAGACGGGGTCTTGCTCTTGCTCAGGCTGGTCTCGAACTCCTGAGCGCAAACGATCCGCCCGCCTCCGCCTCCCAGAGTGCTAGGATTACAGGCGTGAGCCACCGTGCCCGGTCAGGATCTTTTAGATAGTAAAAGTTTTTAAGTTTGATAAGGTCCACCTTATCATTTTTCATTTTATATATTGTGCTTCTGATATCAAATTTAAGAACTCTTTACCCAGCCCTTAGACCCTGATGTTTTCCATGTTTTTCCTGAAAGTTTTATGGTTTTACATTTTATGTTTAAGTCTGTGATCCATTTTGAGTTAATTTTTTTTCAGACAAAATGTAACTTTTTATGCTTCAACTTTTGCAGAAAGTGTTAGGGTTGAGATTCTTTTTTTGCAGAAAGTGTTAGGGTTGAGTTTCTTTTTCGTGTGCTTATGGATGTCCTATTGCTCCAGCATCATTTCTTAAAAAGCCTATCTTTTTGCTATTGACTTGCTTTTTGCATCATTTTCAAAAATCTCTTGGATATACTTCTGTGAGTCTATTTCTAGGAGGTTTTTTCCTTAATACTACAAAAGTAGTCCATGTTCATATGGACATTTTTAGAAGGTGTGAAAAAGTAGAAAATGAAAAATCAATGAGATCTTATCAAAAATAAGCCCTGTTAAATTTCCTTTCCATCTTTTCCCTTTTTTTCCCCACTGTTGTTTCAAATAGTTGAACTTACACTACATATAAAAGGTTGTATCTTGTTTTTTTAAAAGGCCCATCATAAACACTTTCCATGTTATTATAAATATTTCTTAATACTATTTTAGTGATCCTTTAATACTCTATTGTGTAGCATCCTTTTGTTCTTTACGATTTACGTTTCCAGGTTTTGTTTTTGTTAAAAGATCTTTCTGGTTAAAGTCTTTGCTCAGTAAACCTTTTAAAACTTATTACTGGGTTAAAAGATTCAGGTGTTTTTTAGATTCTTGATATTTCATTGTCACATTGCTTTTGACATTTCCATTTTCATTGTTGTTATATGCCTTAAATATAGCAGCATTTAATTTTTGAGAATTTCCGTAAATGATTATTTAATTTGAATTTTCAGTTATTTGATTATTCCTTACTAGCCCTAAGTTTGACTTTAGCTGAATGAAAATTGTGTGTGAATCTTAGTGATTGGTACTAGAGAAAGTAGTATTCAGATAGCATTTATTCATATAACAAGTGTAATTTGCATTTTATAAATTTGTAATTTATAATAAAATACAGTTGTCATTTAGAAAAAAAATGGATTTGTTTTTAGGTTGCTTTTATTTTTTTAAGAAAACTTTCAGTTTGATTATTTACTTCAAACTTAGGTTTATGCTTTGATTTTAATATTATTGTTTTGCCTCCCTCAAACAGAAAGCAATAGATCTTGCTAGCAAAGCAGCCCAAGAAGACAAAGCTGGGAACTATGAAGAAGCCCTTCTACTCTATCAAAATGCTGTGCAGTATTTTCTCCATGTAGTTAAATGTAAGGTCATTGGTTATTTATTTTAAAACACTGAAAGAAGAAATGACTTTATTTCATTTATAAAAATTGAAATAAAATGCCAGAAAATTCTAAACCTTCCATTTGCAAAAAATTTCCACTTTTTTTGTAGTAACTTTTAATTTTAAGTACCCAGACTTAGCTCACAACTGTGAGAGCTGTCATAGTTACTACTTTGTATACCTAAACATCTCAATGGAAATAATTTTTTATTTTACTGATGATGTACCCAAATTATATAATCTAGATTTACTCATTTGTCTAAGCCTATGTTTGAAAATATTCTGTTTAAAAAACAGGTTTGGAAACATTTTACTCATGTATTTTACAAGTATGTATTGCATGTTTACCATGTGCCAGGCACTGTTCCAAGCACGGAAGATGTAAGAGTGAGCAAAAATGGATAGAGACCCCAGCCCTCATGGATCTTAAACCTAATGCAGTTGGATAATTTAAGATTTTCTTTAGAGCTTCCTCATTTAATTTGATATTTTATATCAAATTAAAGTGAAACTAGGAATGAATCATAACATGTAAGATACAGGGGGCTGATCCCATGCATTGCATATTTTGCCAAAGTTGACTTTTGAAAATAGCCCTGACAGAGGCCTTTATGTAGTAAAATTGCTATGTTGGTGTTACACGTAATTTATGGGATTTCCATCACTCTTCATACTCTCTGAAATAAACTTTATGTAGAGACATTAATGGAAATGGTTAATATTGCTTTACTTCTATTTTTCTTATTATTGGGTTTGTGTAAGGCAAACAGCTTTCAACTATCTGCACAATGTATGGGAAGAATATGAAATCTACAGAGCATTAAATAATTTCTTATGCTTTAACATTACCTTAAAATAACCTACTGTCTTTCTTAGATTTTTCTGTGACTCAGACCCACTGTTGCTCTCCAACCCTGCTTGGAGAAAACGTAGGAAAGAGTTGGTAATCGTTGGTTATCAATGATGAATTAGAGGTGATCTTCCCTCCCTCTCCCAGCATAGAATTTCCTTGTCTGAAAAATTTATTTAAGAATCTAAACCTTTCTATATGGAATTCTCATGGAAAAAATCTTTCTCATTTCCCTTCAATAGATGAAACACAGGGTGATAGAGCCAAGCAAAGTATCAGGGCAAAGTGTAATGAATATCTTGACAGAGCAGAAAAACTAAAGGAGTACCTGAAAAAGAAAGAGAAACCACAGAAGCCTGTGAAGGAGGGACAGCCAAGTCCAGCAGATGAGAAAGGGTATGTGTTTAAAAGCATTAGATTTTATTGTACCTTTTAACTTTTAATTTGTGGAGTAAATTTCTTTCGATTAAACCAGGTGTTGGCAAACCATGGCTCATGGGCTGAACCTGTCCTGCTGCCTGTTTTTACAAATAAGTTTTACCGGAACACAGCCTTGCCCATTCATTTTCCTATTGTCTGTGGCTGCTTTCATGCAATAACAACAAAGTTGAGCGGTTGCAATAGAGACTGTATGGCCCACAAAACCTAAAATATTTGCTTTTCTTCTGGCCTTTTATGGAAAAAAGTTTGCCAGCCCCTAGTTTACTAAGCTTAGGGCATGATATACCTTTAAATAACCCTCCATGACTGCTTGCTAATAGTAGGGGAAAACATTTGAAGGAATGGCACTCAGTTGCCTTCTGGCCATTAGGTAATACTAAAGTTTAAAATTATTATAGCAATAATCTGTGAATTAAATCTTTGACTGTGTGGACAAAAAGAAAATTCCAATAATATAAATAATTTTTTTGGTATCTTATACAAAGTTTTTAGATGTGGATTTGCTTTAGATTTGCTTTCTGTTGTTACTGTAAAGAAAAACAGCACAGCATAATTTATAAACATTGAAACCCAATTTTGGAATGTCTTTCGGAGATATATCACTTCTAGACACAGAATTTATTTATTCAACATGTAATATATGCATGGTAAGTTCTGTCATAAGCAACAGGAACATATTCTAACCAGATCCTCGCTGACTATTCTATTAATTGGTGCCAGAGGTAGTTCCAGGTGACACATTCTTAAGCAAATGAGAGTCTAGAATGGAGTTCCTGGCCTGGTTGGGCCAGGAATAGTCTGTCTTTTGCACCTGTAGCATTGACATAACAAAAATCAGTTGACAGCCTGATCTTACAGATTATTGAATTTCAACCTCTGCGCAAGTAAAGACATTTAGTGTAAGATAGGGACTCCAAACATAAAATGAAAATATTGGGAAGAATTCACTTGATTTTGGGCGCCTGGGATCTCCAACTGTCGCTGAGACTCCCTTGCCAGCAGAAGGTTCTCTCTTCCCCTGTCTGTTGAAGCTCTTCTAGTCTTGCTTAAAGACCCTGTAATGATCTCTCCTGAGGTGGTTACCTGACTAGGGGTTGCCAATTCTTCTCCCATACTAAAGAGCAATCTTGGGCCGGGCGCGGTGGCTCACGCCTGTAATCCTAGCACTTTGGGAGGCTGAGGCGGGCGGATTGTTTGAGCTCAGGAGTTCGAGACCAGCCTTAGCAAGAGCGAGATCCCCGTCTCTACTAAAAATAGAAAGAAATTAATCGGACAACAAAAATATATAGAAAAAATTAGCCGGGCATGGTGGCGCATGCTTGTAGTTCCAGCTACTCAGAAGGCTGAGGCAATAGAATCGCTTGAGCCCAGGAGTTTGAGGTTGCTGTGAGCTAGGCTGATGCCACGGCCCTCTAGCCCAGGAGTTTGAGGTTGCTGTGAGCTAGGCTGATGCCACGGCCCTCTAGCCCAGGCAACAGAGTGAGACTCTGTCTCAAAAAAAAAAAAAAAAAAAAGCAATCTTAGTTACAAACAGTAAGATTTACCTTGGCTAATTTAAGCAAAAAGGGATTTATCATGCAGTATTACCTTACAGAATTTTGGGGCAAGAGAGTCAAGCTTGGATTCCATATCACTAGGAGAGGTGCGCAGCTATGTCCACGTTGTTCAAGTAGGGATCCCCTTGTTGCCACCCGCCCTGCTCAGCATCACAGTGCGTGGGAGCAGGCAGTAGAACCTCTGCGCAGCTCCCTTAGCAAAACTGGTGCTTTCCCGTGAAGGTCTGGTCTCCTTGCGAGCAGCTCCCACCTTCTTGAAGAAACTTAGATCTCATGTGGAACCCTAACTGCAAGGGGGCCCCAAAAGGGCGATTTTTTATAAGTACAGCCTTTACAGTACAGGACAGCGTGATAGAAGAGGTTGGAATGAGTGTCCAGTGAATCAGTTTCTTGGTATCTCCCTCACCCATAGCCCTATCATCCTACAAGGTGGTCCCGTTTTGGTATAAAACCTGTCAAGCTTTTAATCCCCCTTTATATCTTACGGTTTTAAAAATTATTTAATGCCATATTTTTTGCTTTATCACTTTTTTACTCAACATTGTATCAGGAACACCTTTCCAATAAACTATTTCTACAACATCATTTTTAAAGGTTGCAAAGTTTTTTATCATATGCCAACCCTTATAACTGAACATAAATTATTTCTATTTTTCCCTGTTGGCAAACTATGGGTGTGATCATCCTTACAGTTAAATCCTTGAACTCATTTTAAATTATTTCCTCAGGATAAATTCCTAGATATGAAATGCCAAGGGTGACCTACTTGTTCTTTGGGTTCAGTTCATTGTCATCAGGAAGCTTAATCAATCCTTTGGAACCCAAACTAATGGTTATAGACCCTTATACCTTAGATAATTCATATTCTGTATTTTTTTCCTCCTCGTGTGACTTCTCATTCTAATTTATATTTTGTCCAGTCCTGGTGTTTTTATTGTTGTTTGCAACTCTCCTGTAATTCATCTTACATCCTTCATGGAATGATATGTGGGGCATGCAATTATGAATTAATACATATATATATAGGTATGTCATGGGAATTTGGAGCTAGTTCCTGACTTTATTTTGGTCTTTTTGTCCTTCTCTTGTTCATGATTCTCTATTAATTGATAATGTGCCTGTTTCCTATTTTATTTAATATATACTTAAAAATAATAACATAAGCATAACTTTTAATGGGAATGTCTTCTTTTGCCACTTAAATTATAATATTTCAGGTTAATTTTTCCTTCATTTTTGCCTTATTTGATAGTAATGATCATTTGAATATATTAAATTCTTTTTATTAGGAATGACAGTGATGGGGAAGGAGAATCTGATGATCCTGAAAAAAAGAAACTACAGAATCAACTTCAAGGTTGCTTTAGATTTCATTTTTAAACTTACTGTCTTATTTAAAAGACTCATAGTGAATTGTCTCTTTGAATTGTTTATCCCCCTTCCCCTTTGTACTTAAGTGAGGTTCAAGAACTGGCTTTGGTTCCCAGTGGTCATGTGCTGGATTTCTTTATAGCATTTTCATAGGGTTAGCCCTCTACAGTGTCTAATGGCTTGGTTTTCTCATGTAATAAAAATATTGTTCGGTTTTATATCTGCCTTTAAAAGGCTGTAAGTCAGCGTATTCTCTTTCATTTTGTTTATTTGCCCTCTTTTAGAGAAGGTAGCATTTATACCGTTGGCACACTACAAAATCTGGTGGTGTTAAAATTCATTGCTGTCAGAGGAGCAGAACTAATTAGGAATTACACTTGGCTTTTGTGGCCATCGCTGTAGCTCATTCATTGATGTTTTATTTCATGTTTCCTACCTACTGTTCCTCATTTGCTTCTTAGTGTTCCCATTTACATTGATCTCTTTAAGCTTTCTGTTTTTACCTTCCACACCGGTAAGCGCCCTTTCATTCTACTGTGTTACAGTGTAGCGGTGTAATGGGGAGGGTAGAGATTTGGGCTCAATTCAGATCTCTGTTCCACTCAAGGATCTGCCACTTAGAAACCTCTAATCGTGGACAAGTTACTGAACCTCTTGGAGTCTGAGTCCTCATCTGTAAAATGGAATTTAATCATACTTCTCTTTCGGGGCTGTAAGATTAATGACAATGTACAAACTGCCTAATGTATCTGACAAATTCTAGGGACTCAATAAATGGTAGCTCTGTATATCTAAAAAGGCATCTATTTAATTGCTGGTTTCTTTAATTGCTGAGATTTGATTGCTCTTAGATATAGCTATTAAATGATTTTTTCAGATTGCATTTACATTCACCCATTAGTATGTTTTTTGTTCATTTGAATTATACCAAACAGAGCGCATAACTGGGAAAGAATTTCCATTAGATAGGTTCCGCCTTTGTTACTGAATAGTGAATATACCTAGCTCAGCCAGACCTCTTTAACTTTGCTATTCTAGTCTTTTCATTTTGGTAATATTTCCGTCTTCCCTGCCCCACTAGGATTTATAGGAGAACACTGTAAGGATAGTGTGTTGAAAACAGTACAGTCAATGAGGATAGAGAGTATTTTTATATGCCAGGAATTTCAGTGGTGGATGTGGTCCAAGGGCAGAGACTCTCAGTTTCCACTGCTGCACCCCCACTCCCTGCAGTGGCGCTGGCACACACCGCACACTCAGTAAGTGCTGGTAACCCAGTAGTCCGTACCAAGTGCCTTATTCCACTTGTAAGGCAAGAAGCTTTTTTCTATCTCCGCTAGTGGTTTTGGTTTTGTTTGGCTTATCCCACCTGCCCACCCCCAAGTGAAAATTGGATTGTCTTTAATTTTGAAAAAGATAACAACCCATTTTAATAGGGATTTCTCTAAATTACCTGTCAGTTATGATTAGGGCTTGAAATGTCAAAAAAAAAATGCTTCAAATGCTTAAATGAGGAAGTTTATTTGGAGTTTCAGGATGAAATAGTGTATGAATGGAGTCCTTGCCTTTCATATCTGAGAATCCTTTTTTTCCCACCTTTTAATTTAACAGTTTGCCGATGGATTTCATGGTATAATATCTCTTTTTGAATCTTTCCTCTTCTTTTTTTCTGAAACAGTATTTTAACTCTTTTACTTCTGTTTTAGATCGTGACATTAAGTATAACTGATAGTTAAAATTAAAAATGGGTTTATGATTTGATTTTTCTGTTGGCTTATTTTAACATTCAGTGATTTTTTTTTGTGTGGTTAAATAATGTATTAGGGTAATAAATAGTATGATCAAAGACTGGATAAACTTACATAATTAGACGTACAATCCAATTGTTTTGTTTATATTTTCCAATAATCCCCCCTCCCCTTTTTAATTTTACAAACAAGCAATGTCTAGTATTTAATTGTTTATCAACAAACATTCCAAAGTTACCTTTAAACTTCAAGGAGAAAAGAGTTAAATGTGAAAATAAATTATAGCATGTTTTTAAAATTCATAGCAAAAATTTTGAGTTAGCCAGATTATGCACACTTATAAAGTAAATTTACTTTCATGTAATTCACTCAAAAATCCTGTCATGATGTAGATATTTTTTCATGTAGGATTACTAATCTTAATGGAACATAAGAAAGAAAAAGTGAATTGACTTTTTCTTGCCTTATAGTAGTCTGAACTTACAGAATACAAAAGTATTTATGTTTCATTTAATTTTAATCTAGGAACTAAAGATTTGCATAGTTTAAGGAATTTGCTAAGTATAACTAGTCTTAGATAGATGATCTTTACGAACCAGAAGAAATGATAAAACTAATTTCATGAAGTAATAATTAGATTATATAAGTAGAGGTGTTTTGTTGTACTTAATACAACTACATGTTGTCTGAGAACAGGCTGCTTAATAATTTATAGTTGAACAATTTCTGTATACTAGAAAATTAGAAAAGCTTTTAATGAAAGATACTAGAAAATTTTGCCAGTAAGCTATATTAAAATAAATTCTTCTTGGACTCTCACTGCAACAATTGTTACAGCTTTTGAATATACTGTATTCAGAAACCAAATCATCGATTTAAGTAACTTTGTTAATTTACAAAAATGGTAAATCTATTGAGAAGCCAAATAGAAATTTTGGCAAATCTCAGGAAAGTATTGAAAATCTACAGGGGTATACTCTCTCTTTTCCGTCATCTACTTCTGTTATAGCCTTTCCTCTCTCCTTCTTTCCTATCTTTTCCCTTCTATCTGCCTGTCTTCAGTTAATGTTTTTAAGCATATTGTCTTTCTGTGGTTGAGGAGATTAGATCACCTTTTCTTTTGGTTAACAGAAGAAAAGGTAGATGAACCCCCATCGAACAAGTACTTTTGATACTCCACAATCAGTATATTCAAATATTATAACCACTTTATGAAATGTTTGGTGCTTTTCCAAACACTCTAGTATTCATTATGTCATTTGATTTTTACACTAACCTATCTAAGTAGTTTGTGTAGATGGCATTATTTTCATTCCACAAATGAGGAAGTAGAAATGTAAAGGGGAAAGTGACCTGCCCAAGGTAATTGAGCCACTCTCCCAGGCTCCTGACTCCTGCTGACTCTTCTCTAGCAACTACTTCCTCATCTCACTCTTTCAGAAAGGGTTTTAACACATAAAACTTACCCAGACAATTTTACAGTGCGTTTCTTTAATGTCATGATTCCATGTTGCCTTCTAACTTTGATGAAATTGTTTTCCTCAATTTAAAGGTAACAAAATTTTTTGTAGGTGCCATTGTTATAGAACGACCAAATGTGAAGTGGAGTGATGTTGCTGGTCTCGAAGGAGCCAAAGAAGCACTTAAAGAGGCTGTGATTCTGCCTATTAAATTTCCTCACCTTTTTACAGGTGAGATGACTTTTAAGTAATTTTATTTGATGATACTTTAAAAGTACATTGATGACTGAGGTAAAGCATGGTGAATTCTTATCACCGTGTCATGAATTATCTTAAATAAATTGTGACTATTAACGGCAGTGATACATCTTTACACAAAGATGTTTTATTTCTTATACCTATCCATATTTGCAATAAATACATTTCAAGACAACCTAAATGTCAACCAGTAGGGTAATTCACCAAAATATAATGGAATGCTATGCACTTAATAACATATAGTGTATATCTATGTTAATAAATTTAAGTCTGCATTATAATTCATTGAAGAATGTCCATGTCTATTACAAAGATCAAAAAGCAAGTTATAAAATATGTATAGTATGATTCCACATTTGTTAGTAAGTGCGTGTGCCGAGAAGCAAGTATAGATGGATCGACTTAAAAATGTTAATGTGTGCCTAGGAGATAAGGTTATAGGTAATTTTTACGTTTTCTTTTGACTTTCATCTGAATTTTTTGCAATGGACATATATTAATTTTTAAAGAGTATTTCCATTTCTTAAAAAGAGTAAGAATTATTTAACACGTTCAGATAAAGTACATATCAAAGGAACTTTCTGCCCATGAAGGGCAGAAATCCTTTTGTCTGTGTGCACACATTGTGCTTTTACTACATGTTGGTTGAATGAATGAATGAGCAAGCAAATGAACTTCCTGTTAGAAGGCTTGTATTTATATATCCACACTTTTGACAAAATGGGCTGCAGAGAAAGCAAATAAAATATATTTAAGACATACCTTAGATTGATTTATTTTAAAAATATTATTATTTGATTGCTTTAGAGTTAAAATCTTTTCACAGTATTCTTTACTATGGATGATGTCTGTGGTAGCTGAAATTAACAGTTTTGAAATTCTCTTTGTTATTTTTCTAATGCAAATTTTAGGCAAGAGAACACCTTGGAGGGGAATCCTATTATTTGGGCCTCCTGGAACAGGAAAGTCCTATTTAGCCAAAGCTGTAGCAACAGAAGCAAACAACTCAACATTTTTTTCAATATCTTCCTCTGATCTTGTTTCAAAGTGGCTAGGTGAAAGTGAAAAGTAAGTGGTAAATCAATTTTAAATATTTTTGTCTTTGCCTTGTAGTCTGTAAAGTAATAGGTTTCTTACATCATTAATCGATATTCAGAGATCTGACATAATATAAATACTCATTTATCTGTCATAGCAGACCCTAATTTGGAATTTGTTTTGTGGAAAAAAGATGGTATACATGTGTAACTTAGTAAATTGTAAAGTGAATTATCCAATTGTCTTATCTTCTGTACCTGAAACATGATTAGGCTTTTTAATCTAGAGTTCTTGTAATATTGGTATATTGCTTTGTTTTAGTCTGTTAATATTTTTTAGAGACCAAAAGTTTTTCTTTATTTTTAGATTAGTTAAGAATTTATTCCAACTTGCCAGAGAGAACAAGCCCTCCATTATCTTCATTGATGAAATTGATTCTTTGTGTGGTTCAAGAAGTGAAAATGAAAGTGAAGCTGCACGTAGAATTAAGACAGAGTTCCTAGTTCAAATGCAAGGTAGTATTACTGATTTTTAAAATTGTTTCTTTTTATTGTATAACCATTATTTTATAACAATAATGGAAAAAAATTCAAGCAGAATTTCTCCACTCTAATAAACTAACAGTTTCATTATGCCATGTTTCGTTCTGATAGTTTCCATGTGTATACATAATTTTTACCCAGCTGTAATCACCTTGTAGGACTCACTTATACCAATAGTAAAGAGATTAATATTTCACTGTAACATGCCAGGAACAATATTAGTAAAAGTAACATGTAGACTTCAAATGAAACCTTTCAAGAAATATTTTGAAAAGAATATTAGGTTATTAAGTATGAAATGTCTAATTTATTCAAGTACTAAGTTTGACAGTTGATATCTCTGACATTTCACTTTGACACTTGTTTTATGTTTATTTTGAAGGTACATCCTCAGTCTTTCAAATGCACATTTTGGCTTGTGATTATTTCTTTCAAATATTTTTAGAGCAATTTTTGTGAAACCATGTATAAGTCAAAAAAATCATGTTATTTTCGAATATGAGTTCTGTTGTGGAACCAATGCAGTGCAGATAGCTCAAAATATCAATGAAGTGTTTGGGAAGGATATGGCTAATGAGCATAGTATGTTGATAGTTTGAGAAGTTCCATTCTCGTGATATTAATCTCGAAAATGAGCCATGTGGGTAACCTGAGACCGAGGTGGATAATGATTAGGTGAAAGTTGTAGTGGAAACGCATCCATCTAACCTACACGTAAATTACCAGCAAGGCTTGACATTACTATTCTGACAATATTGGACTATTGGAAACAAATCGGCAAGGTAAAGAAGCTGAATAGATAAGTACTGCATGAATTAAATGAGCATCAGAAGCGAAATCGTCTGGAAGCTTGCCTTTCTTTGCTGGCACGACATAAAGACGAATGAACCATTTCTATACTGTATTGTTACGTGTGATGAAAAATGGATTCTTTTTGACAATCACAAGCGTTCAGCACAATGGTTGGATAAAGAAGAAGTGCTAAAACACGGTCCCAAACCGAATATTCATCAAAAAAAAACTAATGGTGTCGTTCAGTGGGGCGCAGCACTGTTATTATCCATTGCAGCTTCATGAAACCTGGTCAGTCGATTACAGTGGATGTCTCCTGCAGCCAAGTGGATGAAATGATGAAGAATCTTGTGGTCAAGCAGCGGAGATTGGTCAATAGAGACAGCCCAATCCTCTTGCCAGATAATACTCAACCACATGTTGCACAAACAATGCCGCTCAAACTACAGAAGCTGGACTTGGAAACTCAGTTTCTCAACAAGCTGTGGAAAACACCTTTTGCAGTTTCATTGCCACTTGCTATCCAGGTTTCTTTGCTGCTGGCATAAACAAGCTACTGTTAAGATGGCAAAACTGTGTCAATAGTTTAGGTATATACTTTGATAAATTGTACTGCTGCTTGTTTGAGATATGATAAACTATACTTTGATTCAAAATCAGACATTTCATATTTAATGACCTAATAGTATTATCCACTATCTAGGAGATTTTATTCTTGGGAATATATTTGTATCATATTGCAATAATGTGATATTAATATTTAAGTAAATACAGTTTTTTTCAGAGAGATACTCTCAAGATGAGGCACTTTAATGTTAAAGCACCATATTTCTTTCTTTTTTTTTTTTTTGAGACAGAGTCTTGCTTTTGTTGCCCAGGCTAGAGTGAGTGCCGTGGCATCAGCCTAGCTCACAGCAACCTCAAACTCCTGGGCTCCAGCGATCCTCCTGCCTCAGCCTCCTGAGTAGCTGGGACTACAGGCATGCACCACCATGCCCGGCTAATTTTTTCTATATATTTTTTTTTTAGTTGTCCAATTAATTTCTTTCTATTTTTAGTAGAGACGGGATCTTGCTCTTGCTCAGGCTGGTCTCGAACTCCTGAGCTCAAACAATCTGCCCGCCTCGGCCTCCCAGAGTGCTAGGATTACAAGCGTGAGCCACCGCGCCCGGCCAAGCACCATATTTCTTAACAGAACAATGGGAAGAGGTTTAAAGAGCACCAAAATGACAAATTATTTAAAATATTGCCTATTTTAATGCAGGGGTTGGTGTGGACAATGATGGAATTTTGGTTCTGGGAGCCACAAATATACCCTGGGTTCTGGATTCTGCCATTAGGCGAAGGTATGATGATCCAGTAAATATCTTATTTCTAGCTGCAGATGTAACAAGGAAATGATAATTCCCATTTTGTGTAGCAAGGAGACATTCTGATAACTTTTCACAGTTTTAATGTGCCCTAACCTTGTTGCTTCCCTGCCTTGGGGGAAGAGAACTAGTCATTTGCTTGTTTGCTTGCCTGCTATACTGAAGATAAAAGATTTTCACATACTGTAGCCTTTCACACTGGAAAGTATATTACCTGATGCAGGCAGTTAGCTATGCTCCCAGCAAAAAATCGGGTCCCTTAGGCAGGGGTCGTCACAAAGGATAAAAAAAAATAGAAAATGGAAAATAATAGAAATAAAAGAATACACAGAGACGAAGTTACAGTTTTATAGATTTATAAAGATAAAGCAAAGCGGGGGTACTCAGGGGTCCCCACAATATCCCCGTCAATTGTGAGGCCCAGAATAAAGTTTCACGTGGGTATTTACAGGTACAGAGATTGGTTGCCAGGGGTAACAGATTTACATAATAGGTAGTTCATTTTAGGTTAAAAGGCTTCTATAGATCCCTTAATTAACTCTGGTTACAAAATCTTTCAAGGAAAAACTTCTAAGTTCTAAGATAAAGCTATCACTTAACAGAAGGGTTAAGCAGAGATATAGGGGCTCCATATTTCTTTATCTAGTTATCGCAAATAGAGACAGGTGATCAGAAGTCAAGCAGGAACTGTCCCTTGGGTTAACTGTTTTTAGCCGCAGGTGTTTGTCTCTCGGGTGGACATTCTTTGATCATCTTTCATCCCATGATTCCCTGCAGACCTTGCTTTGTCATTCAAAGCAGGTGAGAACCACGGGTTTGAGACTGCAGTGTCACCTTGGAAAGCAGCTGCTACTGACCTCTGAGATGTCCTCCCCAGGTGGAGCAGCTTTTGATACACAAACTAACACGTTCACATACTCCTTCAGGGCAAAGTCCTGCAAAACTCCTGAGATCATTTCTGTCTCTAATATAGTAATATTAATTTATGGAGCAACAACCTAATGCTTACCCTTAGTTCAAATTAAGCTCAGTGGGCACTGGTGCTTCAAAAATTTACAAATATAGTTTGATATTTCAGTAAAAATCCTTCATGTATAAAATTTTAGTAAAATGACCATTATACAAGTCAAAGTAAGATAACCAAGATATATTTTTAGTAAAAAAAAATTTATGTCTCTAATTTTTAAGTTGAATATGAAACCAGCTGTAGGAAAAGTATACAGACACTTCACTTTCCACTGTTTCACAATTCCCTACTGCATTCAATTTTACGTGGTAAAAATTAGCACTTCAGTTTTGCCACTTTTGTCACATTCACTTGATGGTTTGCCAGTATGCTAGATTACCTTCAGTACCAAGAAAGGAAATGTGCTGGGTATTTTTGAAAAATGGCCTAATTCCAAACCCATCTCCAGCGGTAATGGAAACTTTTTAAATTCTTCTCATTGCCACAGAGAGTTACCTGGAGGAGAAAAGTCTGCACAGACCACTTAAATTGTCCCTCATTGCTTTCTCCCTATCTCCAAATACTGAAATGCTAAGAAGGCAAGCAAAATTATTATTGATAAAACATAATGTTATAATATAGGATTATTTGTTCTGAATATACTTACTATAATAGTGGACATTTTGTATAATATGTATTTAATTATATAAGATTTTGAGTAATTTTACTGTTTTGAATTTAGAGAATTGTGTCATTTCTACTCCTATTTTAAATTGTTAATCATTAACCCCTTGATCAAGAGTTCAGAGTACAATTTTATGAGAAACTGTAATCCTGTAGGACATGTATTTTTATGTCATGAATTGTAGACATACAAATACTATGGCCAAAATAACCCAAAAATCATGTGAGGAAGACTAAACCATTCAAGCTGGTTCCCTGGCTATTTTTTATTTTATTTATTTGTTTTTAATGTGTTCTGGGCATTCTCCCTTTATCTAACCTAAATGTATATGTTTAACTTGGCCCATATGGGCACATTTAATTTACTCGACTCAACTTGTTATAATTGAGAGTATCTAAATATCTGTTTCTTCTTGAATATAACCTAGTTTTCAATTAAAATTAAGTATAATATCTTTGATATACTGTATCTTTTATTTTAAGATTTGAGAAACGAATTTATATTCCTTTGCCTGAAGCCCATGCCCGAGCAGCAATGTTTAAACTGCACTTGGGGACCACTCAGAACAGTCTAACAGAAACAGACTTCCGAGACCTTGGGAGGAAAACTGATGGTTATTCAGGGGCAGATATAAGTATCATTGTACGGGATGCACTTATGCAGCCTGTTAGAAAAGTACAGTCAGCTACTCATTTTAAAAAGGTAAGTCACTTTTATCTGTCCATTCATATGTTTTGTCTTGAAAGAATTTGGAAGAGTTTCAGTGTTGTATAATAGGTACAATAGGTAGGTTTACATAATAGACATATTTCTATTTCATTGAAATAAGTTCTCCAGTCAAGTTTGTTAGTAGCCATTACTAATAGTCCTAACATGTTTTAAATTTTTCAATGGCTTTGGATCACCAACTATAGTAGACTGCTCTATGGCTCCATCCTTTACTTTACTGTTTTTAAGACTAATTATTTCAATTAGTAAGAACAGGTTTGCCTGTTTATTTTTTTTATTTATCAAATGTCTAACATATTAATCTGGGCCCAGAGGAAGATCAGAAAGTAGAGCAGTCAAAAAAGACAAAAATCTCTGACCTCGTGCAGCTGAAATTTTTGTGAGGAAAGACAGACAATAAAATATATATAATAAGTAAAGTGAGAATGTGTATTTCTCCATACCTACACCAACCCTGAGATAATATTTAAAGTTGATCATTCTAAAACAGATAGGAAATAGCCCCCAATAAGATACAAGTTTATTGCCATCTAAATACTTGTATGTGACTTTATGTCACAAAAGTTCTTTTTCTGGATATTCTTAAAACTTGTTAAATAAGTTATATATCATAAAATGACCCTGCAGTTACATTTAGCATTTAATTTTGTACATACATTTGAAAGAATTTTTGTTGAAAGACAAAGATTCAGTAATTTGAGACTGAAGGTGCCAAATATTACAGAATTTTCTTAGCTGTGGACAATAAAGCAACTTAGAAGAATTTTTTATCAGGTTTATTTTTGGTCTCTAAGATTACTACCACTTATTAAGCAGTAGTGGAAAAAAGGGAAAGGTTAGCCACAGGTAACTTTTTTTTTTTTTTTAAACTCATTTTCCCCATTATAATTTATTGTAGGAAATTTCAAAATATAAAAAAGCATCGAGAAAGAAACTTAAAACCAACCAAAGTCTATTGCATTACCCAGAGAAAACTACTCTTTGTTGTATTTTCTTAATTTTTTTTCAGAAGTAAACATTTAAACAAAATATACAAAAATATTAATACATTTTCAACTTTCCTGATAATGGCCTTAATGTTTATTTAATTTGTTCAAATAAATATTTCAGATTGCTATTTATTCCAGGTTCGTGGACCTTCCCGAGCTGATCCTAACAACCTCGTAGATGACCTGCTAACACCCTGCTCTCCAGGTGACCCTGGTGCCATTGAAATGACCTGGATGGATGTCCCTGGGGATAAACTTTTGGAGCCAGTTGTTTGCATGGTTTGAAATTTTGTTTGTTTTTAAGAAAAATTTTAAAATATTATACTTTGTAATTTGCCAAAGATAAAATTTTCCATTTCTGGGAACTGTTGGTATGAACAGGCATGTTTATTTAATACTACTGACCAAAAGATTGCTGGACACAGTTGTTCACACCTGTAATCCTAGTATTTTGGGAGGCCGAGATGGGAGGAACAACACTTGAGCCTAGGAATTTGAGTTTGCAGTGAGCTATGATGACAATACTATACTTCAGCCCAGGCAACAGAGACCTTGTCAATCAATCAATCAATAAAAAATATATATATACTTTTTTACAGACAGGGTCTCATTCTGTCACCCAGGCTGGAGTACAGTGGCAGGATCATAGCTCACTGTACCTCCAACTCCTCCCACCTCAGCCTTCTGAGTAGCTGGGACTACAGGGGCATGTCACCATACTCAACTAATTCTTTTACATTTTTTGTAGAGATGGGGTCTCAAACTCCTGGCCTCAAGTGATCCTCCCACTTTGGCCTCCTAAAGTGTGGGGATTACAGGCATGTACACCATGCCCAGCCAAAAATTATTTTTAAAACATTTTCTTGGGCTTTGACAAAACTTTAAGTGAAAAGCCTATTTTTTAAAAACATAGATTTCTGACTTTATAGGTGTCATAGCTAGAATATTATTTTCAAAACGCTCATATATATTGCATAAATTACTGTTGAGACTTAACTAAAAACAGAATTGGTGAAAATTTTTTTCCCTAAATCTCAGATTTTTAAAAATAACCAGAAATGCTAATGCTTGTATCACTGCATTCAGAAATGGTGTTTTTCTGTTTTATTTTTCTAGGCTCCATAGAAAGTTTAAATAATACAGTTCTTAAAAATTTTAACAATTTAAACAACTTTTATTACAAAAAAAATGTTTTTATGGTTTCTGTTGGAGGAATTAAAATGATTTACAGGACTTTGTTTTGTAAGGTATATTATTTTTAGGAAACTTAGGGTGATTGTAAAGTTATATTATGTTTTTAAGCTTTTGTTCTCTGTCCAGCTTTGAAGAATTTACACTAACTTAAGAGTGGTCCTTTTTATTATTTTCCTTACTGTTTTACAGGAGACATAGCCTAAAAGTTAGTTTTTTAATGAACCTCTGATATTAGCATATTTTCTTACCATTTCGATCTTATATTTTTAAATTCTGGTTAGTTGATTTTGACAAAATGGTATTCTGCTTCACTTAAGTGTAAGTGAACATCCACATTCATTCTGAATTGTATTTACTTGGAAAACTGATCTTTTGTTTAAGAAAAACAGATGACGCCAGAAATTAGATCATGAACATACTTTGGAGGGCCTTGGTCCTCAGGCTAAGAGGATTGTCAGTTCAGGGGAAGATATTGGAAGTTTCTACACAAAGGAATAACAACATGTCAAAGATACCTTTTAGAAAGAATAAGAGAGTTTATTGTCAGTATCTTATGGCACACTGCAGATTTAGGTTAAAGTTAGTAAAAATGATAGTGTGATGATTTTGTGTTTTCTTAAATCTGATTTATATACCCCTCCCTCCTCCTTTTCTCTGACAGTCGGATATGTTGCGGTCACTCTCTAGCACAAAACCCACAGTCAATGAACACGACTTGTTGAAATTAAAGAAGTTTACAGAAGATTTTGGTCAAGAAGGCTAAACCAAAGATGAGGAAGATGTTTACCATGTGTATTGTTTCTTTCATAGATATTTTTCTTGAATAGCATTCAGATTATTTCCAGTAAAACTCTTTTACCACGGGGAAATACACATCTTACTTCAGAGTTCCTTTAAGTTTGATTTTGTACTTTTTCTCCATTACCTATCAAATGCTCCTATTAATGAAAAGTATAAGATAATGAGTTACAAAGAAATGAGCAATATATGAATGGCAAAAAAAGAAATTACCCAGTAAGAAGAATATTAGAAATTGATTGACATATAAATATTTAAAATTTTTATGAATGGTGGTCTTTGCAAAGAGCATTTACATTTCTTTTGGACTAAAATGAAACAGGGCTTATTTTATATTTTGAAAAAAATTCTTAAATATCATTCTTATCAATGTAAAATTTATTTACTTTATTAAAAATAAAAACTATAGAAGCTTTACTCTCAGGGATGGGCAATAAAAAGCAAAGAGCACTGTGATTGGGTTTGAAAGATTTTGAATTGAGTGATAGCCGGTGCTCTTATTGGTTTTTAATAGGTTGATTTTTTTCCTGTGTAGATTTAAATAATTTCTGTAAAAGCAGCAAGCTTTTATATTTAATTAAATACCTTTCACTGTGCAATCTCAAGAGAAACTTTCTAAATTAGGAATTGTCTTTACCTTGAAGAAGAAAATTGTCTATTTCAGTGTCTTTTTGTAGCAAGATTGACCAAAACAGGTGGTAAATAAGTATGTAATTTTTAAATAACTGTCATGAATACTGTAATGGGAACCTTTGCTCATAAGGTAATGGCCTCCCTTTGGATTATGGGAACTTTCCGTGTGTGATGTTGGCGTATGTATGTACATATATATATAAATTTCTTTTTTTAATGTAAGGTAGCAGTATAGGGTCTTGTCTTTCACCTTTTAAGTTCAGGGAACAGTTTGTCCTGGCCACCCATATGTATTAGTATAATGCTTACAAAGCTTTAGAAATGAGCTGATGACTCATTAATAAAATACAAACATGATATTATTTTAATATCTTCAAATAATCTGAGGATGTGTGTTATATACTTTAGCATCAACACTAAGTTGTGCCTTGTACATTTGCATTGGCTCTAGATGCAAAAGATTACTAAGTTGGCTAGAATGAGGTAGATTCCTTAATTACTGTGAAGTTCTACCTTGCAAATGCTATAGAATAACTTGCATTTTTAAAGTATATTTGCACATTTTACATATTATGCTATATGGTTGCCTTTGGGTTTTCTGTACAGATTGTTTTTGTTAATATTAAATGGAAATCATAGGCCCGAAATATGCTGTTCTTATGTGAAGTAAATTGATATAACCTACTATTGGCTATATTCTGTGTATGCTTCTTTATTTGGGGACCTTCTGTGCAGAAGAAAATATTATCTAAATTGATTAGATATAAAGACATAATTAAAAATTATTAAGAATATATACATGAAAATTCTGTTTTTCAACAACTTTTATGTGAGGGTTGGGAATTAATTTGACAAAGCAACATTGAATTCTTTCCGGATAAGATAATTAATATACCTTATTTATCAGCCTCAGTGTCATATAGTACTGCTATTAATTATATAATTAGGGGAATTAATATAATTATATTATTATACATAATATAGTTGAAATCTAGAATTTTTTGTGAATCAAAAAGTTGATGACGTATTCTACTTAAATTGATCAAATACATGACCAAGTAATATGTAAGCATAGTATTGATGATAAGAGGATACTTTATGACGCTTCATTCTTACATGTGCTTTTAAGAGCTGTATGTGTCTTACTATCCGTATCACTTCTAGCCTTAGCTCCATTTTCTAAATTTCTGGGTCTAAAGCTAATTATAGAATCTAATAACTTTAGACTCATTCTACAATAGTAGAGCATGCTTAATAGGCCATATCCATGAGTTCTTTATGAACAGATACTCAAAGGAACCTGAATGGGTACACTCTGATTCTCTGGCTCTTGATCTTTATGAAGTTTTGGGTAGACATTTTCTGAGCCAACAGAAAATTGTTGTTGACCATCTCTATGAGCTGCACCCTGGATGTTTAAGCCTGATAAATGTATAGGTGGGACTCTAATTATAAGGCATGTCAATAGTGAATTGATGTCTGAGTTCACTGTCAACGACATGAAGAAGAACACAATGAGTGAATTTGATTATTAATGCTATGGAAGCTCCATTTAGCCACGTTGATCATTAAGAAATGGAAGGATATCTACCTAACATTGGTGCAGCAGGTTGCAAATGAAGCCACGCAGGGTGCATGGTGTTGACACTGGTGTTACCTCAAGTTTGTGAACTCTCACAGGTGCCATGTTCTTTTCTACCTCCATTCCTTCATTTATATCAGTCTCTAATATAGTATCCTTTTCTCTGCTAGTCCAAATCACATACTTCCATTAAAACCTAGCTGATGAACCATGTAATCTTTTCTAGGAAGAATCCCTGACCTATCCTCATCCCATCTTTGGATTTCTTTAGCCCTAAGTTGCTACTACTATCTAAAGATTTTTCTCTGTTTCAAGCATGTTCTATTCATCTTGTTTAGATCATTTAGATTGTAAGTTCTGAGAATTCAATTTTTCCTACCAATTAACATAGTACTGGACACTACTTATTAGATACTTAGTAAAGCCTTGAAAAAAATAAAGGAATTATGCTTTTATTTTGATTTACCTGATGGATTATCTGTGAGACTTTTTGTAAAATAGTTAATTTTATAAGGTGGCTTTGTTCTTACTGGTCTAGTGAAGTTGTGATATGTTTCTCTCTTGGTTATTGGGGACTTCAAAATTAGAGATATGCTAGAGCCAAGTTGCACTGTCTCACAAAAACCAATTGTGCCAAGGCAGGAGGATCGCTTGAGGCCAGGAGTTTGAGACCAGGCTGGGCAACATAGTAAGAACCCCCTCTAAATCTGGTTGACATAAAAATGGATGCTTATTTTTTCCTTATATTTTTATCTTTAAATATTTTTAATTTCCCAAAATTAAGAAAGTTTTTTTAAAGAAGAATTACAGTCAGATTGACAGCAAATCACAAGAATTAAAGTCTCCTCCTCTGGAATTCTGTAAAATAACAGAAAAAGTTTTAAAAAGAGAAAACTAGGATAGCAAAGATAGTCATCAAACAAATACACTCTGAAGAATATTTCATCCAGACTGCCTTCCTAGTTTTGGCAATGTCCCTGGCCTCCCACTGCAGGAACCAAAGTGGAAAGATCCTATTTTTCTTGATCACTTGGCAGCCAGTCCATGGGCCCTTGACTTCACCTTGGCATATCAGGTGCTGTCACCCAGGTCCTTCAAGAGGATCATTAAAAATAGGATTGTAGCCGCATCCACAGGATCTAGCTGGATGGGAATCTGGTAGCTCGTGGTGAAAGAGCTAATTACATTATTGCCTATGGTCACATGGAAGGAAGTGCCCAGCGAGGACCAGACATTGGGGAGCCACTTTGTAGCTGCTGGAGTGCAAAACAAAGAGCATGAGAATGGCTGATTGAGGTCAAAGCAGAGATGGAAACCCAAGGATCTTCTTTCTATGACTATGCTAAAATAGACATTTCCTACAACCACAGTGGCTAACTAATCAAAAGCCAAACTCAGCATTCGATCCTGCAGGTTGCCAAATTGTATCAGTTGAATTCACAGATTCACCAAGTTTGTATGTGAAAGTAACAGGAGGAAAAGAGTAGGCTTCATGGGATTGAAATGTGTATATTTGCAAGAATTTGGAGAATTCTGAATATCAGCAAATATCTGGGACTTGTACAACAATGGGTTATGTTGATCAAGAAAAAGGAGAATCGTTTCATATGTGATTGAATTTATCAATATGGGTTCAATCAAGAGATTCTGCATTCAGTATTTTGGTTCGAGCTGCTGAGAGTAATTCTGTTTGGTTGAAGAAATTGAACTCAACAGTGGATCCTCTTTGAACTCCAATAACTTAATGGAAAAGAAAGAACCCAGCATCAGTAGAAAATATAAATGCAATACTGGATTTATTACGTAAGAATCATCTTCAAAGCCACAGTGTTCCTAGAAAAGATCCAGAATCCAATCCCTTAGCCAAGGCCTTGACAAGTGGAAGGAACACTTTCTAATGTGCTTTACTGGCTTTTCATTTCATAAGGGCTGGAAAGATCCAGCGGTTGCAAAAGCCAAGTAGTGGCAATTGGCCAGCACATGCTTAATGCACTTGGGCGCCACATTAGGCTGCAGGGCTAGCGTGGTCATCAGAATAGTCTTTCCCACAGAGATCTTAAGCAATAATTCATTGGCGATGAGGTCCCTAGGACAAAAACAAATGACTGCTCAGCTCACTAAGGTGCTACTTCCTTAGCATAAACCAAAAAAACTCCCAAGTCTGGTGAACAGCCCAGAACCATCATGACAGGCAGAGCATGAAGCACAGCACAGACTCGGTACCACCTGATGATGTAACTCAGCGGTTCCCTCCCCTCAAACCCTCCTCAACGCTGATTCCACTCCCCAGGGGTAATCATTTTCAGTCTTTTTAGGTTTGGTTCTTGTGAAAGATTTTATTTTCCGAAAGTGGCCACAACAATATCTTCCCACTCAAATGCTCTTCTTACAATGTCCCTTCGACATTCCTCCCAGTGATAGGTGGGATCTATGTCCTCTCCTCTTGAAATTGGGTGGGCTTTTGTGAATATTTTAGACCAACAGAATATGGCAGAAGTGACACTATGACTTCCTAGGCTGGGTCACTAAAGGTGATACAGCCTCCACTTCGCTCCCTGGAATACTTGCTCTGGAAGTGTTGGTCTCCAGTCTCCTGTCAGCAGTCTGAGTGCCTTGAGGCTGCTGTGCTGTGTAGAGGCCCAAACTAGCCCAGGCAGAGAAACCACGTGGAGAGAGCTGTCCCTAGATACTTCAGCCCTCTGCTACACCAGCCCCAGACACTGGGTGCAACTGTGCAAAGGACTCCTAGCTAGAACTGCCCAACCAAGCTCTTCCTGAATTCCTGACCCACAGGATCTGAAAGAGAAAGTAATTGCAGTTTTAAGCCATTAAGTTCAGCGATGACTTGCCATGCAAAAATTCCAAACAAACTGTGTTAGTCTGAGTGGGCAAGGGGAACTTGTATTAGATTTGTAATACTGCTCTAACAAATTACTACAAAGTTAATGGCTTAAACCAACACAGATTTATTACCTTGCAGTTCTGTAGGTCAGAAGTCCGATACGAGTCTCACTGGGCTAAAATCAGATGTCAGCAGAGCTGCATTCCTTTCTGGAGGCTCTAGGCGATAGTTTCCTTGTTCATTCAGGTTGTGGGCAGAATTCAATCCCTTGCAGTTGCAGGACTGAGGTCCCACGTCCTTGCGGGCTGTCAGCTGAAGGCTGTTCCAAGTTTCTAGAGTCCACCTACATTCCTTGGCTTATGGCCCCCTCCCCTCCATTTGCAAAGCCAGCAATGGTGAGTTGAGTCCCTCTCACGCTTAAAATCTTTCCTGGCTCTTCTAGTGTTGTTGCATCTCTCTGACCCACTTTCCTGCCTTCCTCTTCCACTTGAATTTTCTGTTTCTTTTTTATTAAGCTTTTTATTTTGAGATAATTGTACATTCACATATAGTTGCAAGAAACAAAACAGAGATCTCCTGTACCCAGTTTCCCCCCAGGGTAACATCTTGCAAAACTAGCACTATATCCCAATTAGGATATTGACATTGGTATCATCCAGCTGCAAGACTTTCCCTTGCTCAGGCTGGTCTCAAACTCCTGATTTCAAGTAATCCTCCTGCCTTGGCCTCCCAGAGTGCTAGGATTACAGGTGTGGGCCGAGAATTCTTTATATATCCTAGATACTAGCCCTTTGTCAGATACGTGGTTTGAAAATATTTTCTGCAAGTCTGCAGCTTACCTTTTCTTCCTTTTAACAAGGTCTTTTGCAGAGTAAAATTTTCAAATTTTGATGAAGCCCAATTCATCAGTGTTTTCTTTTATAGACTGTGCTTTTGGTGCCAAATCTATAAAGTCTTTACATAATCCTGGCTCTCAAAGATCATCTTCTATGGTTTTTCTAAACACTTTATAGTTTTACATTTAGGTCCACGATCCCTTCTGTATTAGGATGAATAGGATGTATACATAATAAAGAGATTTATTATAAGGAATTGGCTTATGCAATTATGAAGGCTGCGAATCCCAGGATCTGCAGGGTGAGTTGACAAGCTGGAGATCCAGGAGAGCCAATGTTTCAGGTCAAGCCCAAAGGCCATGGAAAAAGCCAATGTCCTAGTCTAAAGGTCATCAGGCAGAAAGAATTCTTACTCAAGGAAGGGTTAGCCTTTTTGTTCTATTCAGGCCTTCAATTGATAGGATAAGGTCCACTGATATTAGGAAGGGCAATCGGCTTTACTCAGTCTTCTGGGTTAAATGATAATCTCATCCAAAACACCCTCACAGAAATATCCAGAATAATGTTTGACGAAATATCTAGGTATTCCATGGCTTAGTCAAGTTGAAAAATAAAATTAGCCATCACACCTTCTTGAGTTAATTTTTGCAAAATGTATAAGCTTTAGGTCAAAATTTATTTATTTATTTATTTATTTATTTATTTATTGTTTATGGCTGTCCAATTGTCCTAGGACCATTTCATGAAAAGGCCACCTTTCCTCCATTAAATTGCTTTTTCATTTTTGTCAAAAATCAGTTGGGTGTATTTGTGTGGGCCTATTTCCAAATTCTATTGATCTATGTGTCTGTTCTTTGCCAATGCAACACAGTCTTCATTACTGTAGCTAAATAACCAGTCTTACAATCAAGTAGACTGACTCCTCCCGCTTTATTCTTCTTTTAAAAAGATGTGCTAGCTATTCTAGTTTGTTAGCCTTTACATATAAATTTTAGAGTAATCTTGTCTATATTTACAAAAATATTGCTAGAATAGGAAGATGCATTAAATAGGAAGAATAGGAGGTGCATTAAAACAGCAATCAAATTTCGAAAAAATTGACATCTTTACTATGTTGAGTCTTCCAATTCATGAACATGGTGTGTCTCTCTTTTTATTTAGATCTCCTTGGATTTCTTTTATCAGCATTGTGTAGTTTTCAGCATACAACTTCTATGTATGTTTTGTGAGAGTTACACCTATTTATTTCTTTTAGCAATTGTAAGTGAAATTATAGTTTTAATTCCAGTGTCCGCAAGTTCATGGCTACTATATAGAAATGCATTTTACTTTTGTATATTTGTTTTGTATCCTGCATCTTTGCTGGAGTTGCTTAATTCTGCTAGGTTTGTTTTTGTTTTTGTTGAGATTCCTAGGGATTTTCTGCATGATCAGTCATGCCATCTGCAAATAGGAATAGTTTTATTTATTCCTTTCTGATCTATATGACTTTTACTTCCTTTTTTTGCCTTACTACACTGGCTAGAACTTACAGCATTTTGTTGAATAAGAGTGGTGAGAGCAAGTATCTTTGCCTTGTTCTTGATCTTACAGGTAAAGCAGTCAGTCTTTCACCATTAAATATAATGTTAGCTGTAGATTTTTTTGTAGATGTTCTTTATCAAGTTGAGGAAGTTCCCCTGTATTCCTATTTTTCTGAGAGTTGTAATTATGAATGAGTGTCAAATTTTGTGAAATATCTTTTCTGCATTGATATTGATCGTGCATTTTTTCTTCTTTAGCTTGTTAATAATATGGTAGATTACATTGACTGAATTTCAAATATTGAACCAGCCTTGCATCCCTGGAATAAACTCTAGTTGATCATGGGTTTACTTATCTTACTGGAAGTAAGATTCGCCAGTGGAATTTAGAAATGATGGATTCTACTCCCAGGGAGTTGGCTCATTAGATGCCAAAATAAATGCAAAGTGACAAGAAAAAAGCTGAACATGTAATCCTTTGATTATTATTATTATTATCTGTAATAGCTGAAAGTAAGGGATAGTGTTGGGGCAGATCCTGAGGCTGGGCCAAGCTTGAATCCTGGCCAGTTTGAGCTGCAGCTGCTACCTCAGGGCCGCCTCCAAAGGGAAAAGTTATGCTGAACAACATATAGCAGACTGATTCCAAGACAATAGGGAAATAGAAAAGGGAGAGTGAATGAAATATTTAAACAGTTATTAAAAATGGTATGAATAAAGCAAGCAGTGGTGGTGTCAAAACAAAAGTCTTAATGCAGCACTCTCAGAGGCTGGGCGGCCCAATGGGAGCCTCTGCTGGTCCACTAACACTGAAGGGCCCTAAAAAAATCCATCCTAGTTCGGATAAATCCTAAAAGCTGCAAAGCAAAGATGACAAGGAGAAACCTGACCTCCAGTCGCCTCAGATGATGATATGCAATGTAATCAAGATTAAGAACTAAGGAGAGAAACTGGGTTCATTGGTCCAATCCCTGGCTGGGGGCCCAAAGCCAAATGTACATGAATAGGTAAATGGTCATGGATGGCAAAGAAACATTCCTGAAATTCCTTGGCATGGGAGCCCCATGCACTGTGGTTCTAAAACCTACTGGTAAAGTCCTAACAGAGGCTACAGGTAAATTGGGAAGATGTGGAAATACAAGGTTTGGTAGGATTAAGGTGAAATTTGGATAAAAACTGGAACATCTGAACAGATTCTATATGAAGTGGTTGCATCTCCTTATCATGAATGTACTCTGGGGGTGGATATTGTGTCTCCCCAAGGAGTTTCCCTTACCTGGTATTACAAAACGGAAGGCAGGTAAATCTGCCCATCAGGCAATTTGATTGGACATGCTAAATTGGAACAAATAAGATTGCCGAGCCCACATAAGTTGTTAATTTTAAAAAGTAGAGGATACCCGGTGGACAAAACATGTTCAGTGTCTGGTGCCTGAAAGGGTTTTCCTGTTTTTGGGAACCAATAAGAGTTAAATGGGAACCTGCAGGCCTGAGTTGCAATGCTCTGGGAGATAGTTTGGTCATATGTTATGACTGTCAGGGTGGCAGTCTGCCCTCGGTTCTTGGTGTGCTCTTGGCCAAAGAATGACCAGACACACCAAAGTGTCAAGTCCAGACTATTATCCTGGTTATCTGACTCCTTGCTTGGAAAAATCACCACTAGGGCCAAAGCCACGGAGTAACCTCAGGCAGGAAGCAGTTTCACATGAGCAGCTCATTACTGTACAACAAAAGGGGTGAGTCTCCGTGAGTGGACAGAGACAGACCGACTGACTCACTGACTCACTCTCCCTGAATTCTCAGATTGTTTCCTTTTATTAGCCCAGTCCCAGGGAAGGCTCTCAGGAGGTGTGGGATGTTATCAAATGATTGACGGGTGTCCTCAAAATTCCATCTGCCTATAAGAGCTCCCTCTCTGAAAACCCACCTTGGGGGCAGAGGTGAACCATGATGCAGATTCAAGCTAATGGCATAATAATTACCCTTAGGTTATTCTAGGTCACTTTGGAAATCTTATTATGCCTGGGCTGGGGAATTCTCAGATTGAGAAAACATTCCCTCTATCCCAGGTGTTGCTTGAGTTAGGATTAAGGGTGGGGCAACACCAAAATGGAGTGCGCATCCTTATCCTTCCTCCCAGGTGGAGCAATTCCTTAAGACAGCACCAAAACAGGGTACCCTTGTCCCTAGAAGAGCCAGAGATCCTAACTATCTACCGAATATGATGATGAACAGGACCAATTGTTGATGGCTGAGCAGATGTTAGTAATATGTCACTACCTTTTGACTCTTATTTTTCAGGTTATGTTTACTACCATATCTTGATACAGTATAACACCTAGCAGTGTTGGTGAGATTTTAATACTGATTATAATAATATTGATGGTCAAATGTGCTGGGAAATTGAGTTAAAAGCCTCCTACTTCACACTGGTTCCTCCAAATGTTGGACATATGTTCATTTGTCTGTAAGATAGCTTTGGCCAAAGGCCAGGTGGCAGCCTATGTAGAAAAGAATTCAGCCTTTTCTGAAAAGGTTAGGCCTTTGCCCTTGGCTTTTGGGAGGTCATGTATGTTATACTTGATTGGAGTGTCTTTGTTTAGACAAGAATTGGCCATGCCAGAAAAACCAACCATGTGATTTCGGTGGGGACTTTGTGTCATGCACTATCATCTGTCTAGTTGGAGATTGAGTTCAACGACGTGGACTATTAATCAAGCCTATGTAATGAGGCCCCAATAAAAATTCGGGACACAGAAACTCACATGATCTTCTTTGGTTGGCAATACTCCAAGCATATCGTCACATACCAATGCTGGCAGGGTCACACATTCTGACTCCATGGGAGACGACAACAGAAGATTTGCATTTGGAACTCTCCAAACTTTGCCCTATACATTTACTTCCTTGGCTTATTTTGATCTAGATTCTTTCCCTGTAATAAACTGTAACCACGAATACTCATAGCTTTCAGTGAGTTCCATGAGCCCTTCCAGTGAATTATCAAACCTGAGGGTGGTTTAGGGAGCTCCAAACTTGCACCGGTGTCAGAAGTCTTGGGGACTGTGCTCCCAAGCCTCGCGGCGTGGCTAACTCTGGACAGTAAGTCAAGAAGAGAAATACAGTACAGGATTTCTTCGGGGGTGTGACAAAAATGTTCTAAAATTTATGGTTGTGATCGTAGCACAACTCTGTGACTATAATAAAACCATTTATTACGCACTTTAAATCGGTGAACTGCATGGTAGCGTATGTGAATTAGATTTCAATAAAGCTGGTTTTGTTTTGTTTCGTTTTGTTTTGAACCTGCTTTGGTGAGCTCAACGACACGGAATCATCTAAGTGATTTTTCAAAACTCCACGTTAAGGTTTTCCGGTCCTGTGAAAAGCGAAAGTGGGCTGTGACCATTTCCTCAGTACACTAAGAAAATATGAAATGGAAGCCGGGATTTCAGGGCTTAATCTCCGGGCTTCCACACTGTCGTGCTCTGAGGTACGGTCCGGGCGGCGGCACTCACGAAATGGCGGAGCTCCCGAGGCCGGGGTGCTGCTGACGCTCGGCAGGAGGTTTTGGGAGGTCTGCAAACCTGCTCTGCGGGGTCCTAAGAGGCACCCTCAAAACGACCCAGGAGCAAGTCACCCAGCCCCTCCCAAGAGCGCTCGCAGGTGGCGCTGCCCCCTACGCGCTCGGGGACGCCGCGGTTCTGCAGGGCAGGTTGCGGGGCCCGTTCCCACGCCGGGGGCCGTACCGGACGCCCGAACCCCCCAGAAACTGTTCCGCCGGCGGCGGCGGCCTCAGAGCACCCCCGGCAGCCCCTCCCCGCCTGGGCGGCGCCCCTGCCCGGCTCCTCCTCTTCCCCTCCGCGCCGCCCCGCCCCGCCTGCGAACCCAAACACTGAGCCGCGCTGCGCGAGCCGCGCGAGACGCGCCGCCGCCGCCGCCGCCGCCGCCGCCGAGCCCAGCGCGCCTGTGCCTGCGCGGCCCCCGCCGCCGCGGCCGAGCGATGCTGCTGCTGGCGGCCGCCTTCCTCGTGGCCTTCGTGCTGCTGCTCTACATGGTGTCTCCGCTCATCAGCCCCAAGCCCCTCGCCCTGCCTGGGGCGCATGTGGTGGTGAGTGGCCTCCTGTTGCTGCGTCCCAGCCTCCCGGCCCGCTCGGCCAGCCGGCCACCGAGGCTGGGCCGCCGCCGTCCCTTTCTCCAGGCCAGGGTCCCCAGGAAGGGACGGCCAAATGGGGAGGGTCATCTGCCGCCGTCCACTCCGGCACTGTCACCTCAGGCCGAGCACCCGGCCTCCGAGGACCCTCCCTCCGTTGCACCTGGCTGCTCCTGGGGCTGGAGAGCGGTGCGACCGGGGGACAGCGCCAGCCCGCCGAGTTCCCGGGCTCCGGAGGAACCGTAGCTGCTCATTAATTCACGAGCATCCCTGGGATGTGGATATTTTGTTCTCCGCTTTCCCGATGAGTCAACTGAGGAATAGAGGGGCTGAGAAACTTTGCCAAGGACACAGCGGTCGGTGGCGCGCGGGGTGCGGAGCGCGGTGCCAGGGAGGGCGCAGACGCCGCAGGGTCGCGAGGGGGTGGACGGCAGGGAGGGCGGGTCCCAGCCGCCGGGACCCGCTGAGGCAGCTCGCAACTGGAAGATGGCCTGTGCGAGTGACAGGAAGAGCAGTTGCCAAAGGATTCCAGGAAGTGACTCTGAACCCAGTGGGCTGGCGGTCCTGGTTAGCGGCATTGGGACGCTTCTGTCCCGTCTGCACGCTTGTCTCTGAGCTCAGTCCGGGGGCTGCTGATTGCTGCTTCGAAGCAATCCTTTGCCATTACTTCAGAGTCAAAAGGGTGAGCCTAACGACACGGGTGGTGCTGTAGGAGTGAAGGAGATGTGGATGGGTTTGGTTTGTGTCCTGCCGGAAGCCCGCGTATTCAGCAATCCCTACTCTGCATGTGTGGCACCTTCCTTACCCTGAGAGAGAATGCTTCCCCGCCCTTGACCGTGTGCGGTAGCTTTCTCGTCTGCTTTCCTGCTCGGATCTCCCACCCCCAAAGCACACTGAGGCGGGGAGTTAGGAGTAAGGAGAGTTAGTTACTAAGCCGGCAGCACGTATCTTCCTGGCACATCAGCTCTGTATCTGCGCTCCGAGCCTCCCCACCCAGACGTTGTAGGATAAGATGGTCGTTTCTTTTAGTGTGCTTTAAATCTGGACAAGAGTTTGTGAATGAGACCGTGTATTTTCTTTAATTTCTCCTTTGTTAAAAAAAAAAAAACAAAAATTAGCTTATTTCCAACTCCTGCTATTCCTGATTGTGGAAGGGTAGGTAAGGAGTTGTCCAGATTCATTAAAACAAGAAAAACTATATAATCATACTAAACTCTGAAAGTTTCACAGCCACAAGAAAACGTATGCCACAAAAGCATGGATTCTTTCAGAACTTGTGCTTGCAGAGGATAATTTGGAAAAAAGTAATGCCATAAGCAGAATGAAAATTTTGATTCCTTGTTTATAAGACATTTTCACTTAACCCTGACTGTAGTCCTTGCAGCCCCATGAAGCCGCAGGCCATAGGTAAGATGAGTAAATGTCATGTCTGGTTGGGATAGACTAAGGAGAGTTTCTTATTTTTACCATTCCACTTTAAAACAAAGGATTATTATTTCACACTATAAATAAGGTGAGAATGACTTGAATAATTCGTACGGGTGTTACCATCTGTCATCTTTTTTAATGTCCTAAGAAGAGTGAAAGTGCAATTATTTTTCCTGAGATTTTTTTTAAGACTAGACTGGGTGGTTTTAGGAGGGGGAGCTAATCTTTAGACTGTCGGCTTGTGTGGAAGTATGAACAAACTTATAACTATTGTCTCATTTTTAGAAAAATTCTTGTATGTTGGTGTTATCCATCTAATTACAGTAGCAAAACTGCAGCAAGTCTCACACAGTATGTAGTTATTTATATATCCCCCCTTTTTGGAGATGACTGGATAGGAGTAGCTCTGGCAGCAAACAGTCCCCTCTGTTGCCCTTAATAAGAGCTATATGATGTGATTAAGATAGTAACACTTAAAAATTATTTGCAATGAATAGTAAGAGGGAATGATAAAGGAAATTGAACTATTATCTTTAGTGTGTCCCGTCTGGGCTCGATTCAGCAGCAGTTGTCTGGCAACTCAATAGACATTTATCACTTTTTTCAGCCCTTGTGGAAATCCCTTATATTTTCTTATAACATTCAGAATAACATGGCCAGTTGGCATAAGTGTATTCTTAGATACCTTCTAAGAACTACCTAACTTGACTAGGTTAATTTCCCACAAACCACAATCCAAAAGCTGACGTCATACTCTTCTTGTGATCAGGTTTAAACCTGTTTCTTGCTTTGCAGTAAATTTACACAGCTAGCTTACCTATACATGGTCTAGAAAAAGGACAATGATAGCAATAGCTTAAAATCTACAGAGCATTTCAGAGCATACACATTTTCTCAATAACGTCATAATTTCCATTTCCATCAATTCATTGAATAACAAATAGGGAAATTTTATTTACAAGTTTTTTTTGGCATTGTACTTTTCATAGAAATGATATCATACACCAGTTGGCAAATTAACATAGGCAAGCATTTCTTTAGCAACTGCTTTTGCAAGGTGCTGTTCTAGGAATGAGTGAAATCAGTTGGACTTGGTTCTCATCCGTAGAGAACTGATGTCTGGCAAGGGAGCTAAGATATGTAAGTAACTGCACAAGGTAGATGCGACAGCTGAAGGATAGGACTGGGTAATAGAGTCAGGAAAAGCTTCATGGAGGAGGGGATGTTTGAGCTGGGCTCTGTAGGATGGGTAGGGTTTGGAAATGTAGGTGTGTGTGGCATGTGGGTGGAGGGACATCCAAGCAGCAGAGACAATGAAACAGGAACATTTTTGGAGGTCCTGCCAGTTGCTATGGAATTGTCATAGCTGGTGCTATTTAATAAGCCAAAACAACCCATGAACTATCCCTGTAGCAAAGACCTCCTCAGAGGCAACCGTTAGCCTAGGCAATAGGTATATTTTTACAGCAACCTTCTGTAGATAATTGGTTAATTATCCACCAAGGAAATCTCTTCAGTAGTGGCAAGTTGACGCTAAAGAGTTATAAGGGATGCCTGTGAGTCACATGGAAGTAGATGCATTTGTGTAGGAGGCTCTCCACGATGATTTGAAAATCGTGGGATGGGGTCACAGCTGTTTCTTACAGCATGATTTATGTATAACAGTAAAATATTAAGAAATAATCTGAATGTCTGAGCATAGGGAAATGGTTAAGTTTGGATATAGCTATTTAATGCAATATTGTGAAGCCTTTTAATTTTTGACATAAGACATTACGATATAATTTTTTTAAAAACAGGATACCGTACCATGCAATATTATATAATTTGCATGGGGACAAAATGACTACAAAGATAATGTTGCATTTGTCTTATTCAGTGAAATATATATCGAATCCCTGTGCTAAGGGAGGAGTTTATGGGGAGGTGATAGGAAAGATGGTTAAGAATCAAGTAATCACACAAATAAATGTATGGCTGTTTGATTTTGTGTGTGCCATAAGGTAGAGAGGAAGGTATGCGGTGCTGAAAAGTAAGGCGGGTGGGGCTGAGGAGGCAGCAAAGGCTTTCCTGAGGAAGTGATATTTGAGCTGAGATTTGATGGGTGAGTAGGTGCCAGTTAGATGAAAAGAGGGGAGGGGAGCATTCTTGGCAAGAGAAATAGAATATGCAAAGGCACTGTGGTTGGAAGGTACATGGAACTATGGAACTGAAAGACAGCCAGTATGGCTGAGCTATAGATAATGAGGGGAAAAATAGTGTAAGAAGAAAACCTTTACTTTTCAGATTTTTCTTATGAGTATATATTACTTTTATAGAAAGCACTTATTGCAAATATCATAAGATATATACAGGTGACCATTCTTGTAATCTGTTGTAGTCATACTCAGAGGTACAGTAAGGAAATAAGATTCATTTGGATTTGGAATCAGAGGCAGACTAATGCCTTATTTATTAGCTAGACTTATAGGTTACTTTTTTGCCAATGAACTCAGAAAAGTATCCTAAGTGTGCAATTTATGCTTCAGTACTGAAAACTGTCGAAGCAGCAAGCCCTACTGACAGTCTTTCATGCTTGCACTTACTCCAATTGTTGAGTTTGGTATGAAGAAGATACAGTAGCTAAACATTTAGGTCTTGTAGATTCATTTCTAGAGCACATCATAGTTATTTTTAAAAATAGCTATTTTTAAATTAAGGTTTTTAAAAATCTTCCTGCAGAGGGGAAATTTCAAGTGCTAAGAAGATTTTATGATTTTTGTTTTTAGGTTACAGGAGGTTCCAGTGGCATTGGGAAGTGCATTGCTATCGAGTGCTATAAACAGGGAGCATTTATTACTCTGGTTGCACGAAATGAGGTAAGTCTTCTAGGTTTGTTATTACTAACTTACTTATTCAACTTTACATTAGTCAAAGAGGCTTGCTAAACTTCTTAGCATTCACAACTGTACTGGAAAGTGCTTGGCTTCCTTAATTTGAGATGTGATTCCTGAACTACTGGTTCTTTCTCCTATGTAGGCCAAATACTTCTCAACTGAAGTCAGGTCAGCTCAATAGATGTTTATTTATGTTTATTAACATATTAGGCAGCACCATCATAGATACCGCAGATCTTGAGTTGGAAGAGGCCGAGGCATAGTTAAGTAGCACACCTGGCCATAGGAAGCCAGGCAGGGCCCTGTCAGGCCAGAGGCATTGGAAGCAGTGATTCTGGAGCTGATACCTGAAGGTGTGTAGGTGTTTCTCTGTGGTTTCTCTGTATAATTTACTTATGACATGATAGATATCTCTAGTGAAATCTAGACACCACAGAGGAGTCTCATTCCTCCCTAGAAGTTTAGCATAACATGTTTTTCTCAGTCAAGTTGATGCAGGATCTGTTTTTCTTTCTTCAGAGTCTATTATTCTTACCAAAGTTGTTTTTGGAGTGCAAAGCAGTGATACTGTGCGCACACAAACTGTCATGAAGTCCTCTTGCTCCCATATGGGGGCCAGGGGATAGTGACCATAGCTGCCCTGTCCACTGCTGCTATTCTGTGTGTGGCACATAGCACGTGCTCAGAGATATTTGCTGAATGAAGAAATGAAGGGAGGAATGATGGAGAGTGTGGGAATGCCAGCATGGCATCGTTGCTTGGGGATTTTGGATTCACCTACGCCAAAGGATGGTAATAGTGTGGTAACTGCTCAAGTAGGGCATGGACAGCGGAACAGAGCCCAGTGGGAATGGCAGGTCAGGGAGGGCCTTTGGGGGAAAGTGTTTAAATAATGACACAGAATTAGGCCTGGTCACCCACAATTTCTTTTAAAAACCAAGAAAGGCAGAATTAGCTACCTGTCTTTTATTTATAGCTTTACTTCTCTAACAGTGAATTTGCTTTGTCATTGAAGCCACTTTATGTGAATGAAAACACAAATTTAATGAAATGGCATCTTGTGAGTTTTAAACAATGCCATTGTTTGACTCAAGATAAATCAAAATGGAGGCAGGGGAGCCCCGTGTTTCAGGTGTTCAGGAGCTCTTAGAGGGTGAGCTGACGAACCTCTGGCATCAAGAAATTCTTTTTCTTTTTTTTAATCTAATGTTCTTTTTCACTGTGGTGCCAGTGTTAGGAACCAGGCTGCACAACAGGAGGTGAGCAGCAGGTGAGCAAGCAAAGCTTCATCTGTGTTTACAGCTGCTCCCCATCACTTGCATCTCTGCATAAGCTCCGCCTCCTGTCAGATCAGTGGTGGCATTAGATTCTCATAGGAGCACAAACCCTACTGTAAATTGCGCATGCGAGGGATCTAGGGTGAGCGCTCCTTATGAGAGTCTAATGCCTGATGATCTGAGGTGGAGCTGAGGTGGTGATGCTAGTGCTGGGGAGCGGCTGCAAATATAGGTTTATCATTAGCAGAGAGGTCTGACTGCACAATAAATGTAATATGCTTAAATCATCCCAAAACCATCTCGCCCACCCTCTCCAGTCCGTGGAAAAATTGTCTTCCACAGAACCAGTCCCTGGTGCCCGAAAGGTTGGGGACTGCTGCTTTTTTATTCCAATCTCAGCAAAGTCAAGTTTTATGTATCTTTAGTAATAGAACAATGTATTTTTTTATAGACACGTTCAGGTTTAGAAACCTTACATGTCCTTTGGAAGAATTTTCTTCCCCTTTTTTCTTCTCTATATCATACTATTATTTAAGTTACTTTTGTAACAAATTAAGATACTATAATCCAATGTCTGTTTTCTTGAAAGTAAGTAAAACAAACAAAATTGAGACCTTAGAGGAATTATTCAGTTACTTGGTAGCTTTGCTTGTCTTCAGAGTATTTTATAAAGTAGCCAGGTAGAGGTTTACCCATTTCAGCTACAAAGTGATTTTTACTATATTTGCTTTTATAGTAGAGGAGGAAAAGTTTGGACAATATCTTATGAAAACACTCTTGACACGGAATGACACATACCTTTAAATTTGAAAGCATTTCACATTAATATGTTTGCTCTTGTTTTAATTCATAACTTAATAATGTCAGATCAAACCATATGTTAGAACTGGAGCGTGACCATCAGCAGTTAATACTGTTAATTGGGATTTTGAGGTTCATTTATTTTTCTATTATCTTTCTCTGCAGTGAATTTAAAAACCTGTTATCACTTATTCATATCTTAACATACTTTACAGCTTTTCTTCCCTAGACTGTGGCCCAGTCCACCTGTGCAATGTAGATACTGTTTTGTGTATTTTCTAGAATTTAACAAATAATACTTAGACAAATACTTAGGCAAATAACTGCTTTTTCTTTCATTTTCAACAGACAGACATAAGTATAGACAATCACCAGAACTAATCATTCCATGTTGCTTTCAGGACAAGCTGCTGCAGGCAAAGAAGGAAATTGAAAAGCACTCTATTAATGATAAACAGGTAAATCTCTGTCTTCAGAATGTATTTTCTGACATCATCAACACACTTACATAAAGGAAAAAAAGGATTACTTCAACTGTGAATAGTTACCTAAAAGCATATATGATTTTCCTAATTAAAACACATATTACACTCTTTTTAAAAAGGTAAAATTGTTTGAATTGCCTAGGAACTCAGGTTATACCAAAAAAAAAAAAAAAGAAAGAAAAAGAATAGACTGAACACACATCCACAAATGGTCGAGTAACAGAATGTTTTACTAGAAAATGATTTCATTTAAATTATTTATTTAAATGAACTTTATATAAGTGCTTAAGAGGAAAGAGGTATTTAAAACATATATTTCAGTATAAAACATAATAACAAATTAATCACCATATACCCATCACCCAGCCTATGGAATAGAATTTATCAGGGTCTCCGAAGCCCCCTGTGTGCTCTATGGCAGCCTCATCTCCCTTGTCTTATTTCTGGAGGCAACCCCCACCCTGATTTTTGTGTTGCTCCTTCCTTTGATTTTCTGTACAATTTTATCATGTATGCACGTGACCCTAAATAGTCTGTTGTTCCGTTTTGCTTCTTTTTGAACTTATGGTATCATTCTCATTTATTTATTTATATATTTATTTTGAGATAGAGTCTTGCTCTCTTGCCCAGGCTAGAGTACAGTGGCGTCATCATGGCTCACTGCAACCTCAAACTGCTGGGCGCAAGCATCCTCCCGCCTTAGCCTCCCCAGTGGCTGGGACTACAGACGTGCCACTACAAGCTATTTTTCTATGTTTTGTAGAGATGGAGTCTTGCTCTTGCTCAGGCTCGTCAGTTCTTCTTCTTTTTTTTTTTTTTAACAGTCTTTATTGAGATATATAATGATTCAGACACCATACAATTAATTGACCCATTTCAAGTGTACAATTCAGTGGTTTTTAGCATAATCACAGAGTTGTACAACTATCACCAAAATCAATTTTAGAACATTTTCATCACCCCGTAAGGAATCTCTGTACCCATTAGCAGTCACTCCCCCTTCCCTCCCAACCTCTTCCCAGCCTCAGGCCATCACCAATCTACTTTCCGACTCCGTAGATTGGTATAACATCATTCTTCATGCTTTCTTGTGCAACTTTATTTCTTTACCTGGTATTATTTTAAAAATTCATCTATGTCGCCACATGAAGTAGGAGTTCATTCTTTAACTGCTATCTCCTATTATATGTAAGGCTACCTTTTGTTCATCAGTTCTACTATTGGTGGATATTTAAGTTGTTTCCATTTTTTTTATTTGTTTGTTTTGTTTTTTGCTTTCGGAAGAGTTTTCACTATGTGTCTTTATACACATGTACAAGAATGGTGCATACCTAGAAATGGAACTGCTGAGTAGTAGTGTGATGTGTGTCTTCAACCTCACCAAGGTGGTCACAGTCCCACCACTTGGATTTCAGTTCCTGTTGCTCCACATTCTTGCCAACTGTTGGTATTGGCAGACTTTAATTTTTGCCTTTTTGATAAGTTTTAGATAGTATTTCACTGTGGTTTTAATTGCCTTTTCCCCTCTTCAGAATAGGTTAGAGATCTTTCCATGCCAATTAAATAAATCTGCCTCATTTTTTTAAACCACTGCAGCAGAGTTAAATAAACCAGCGTTTATTTAAATTAGTTCCCTGTTGCTGAGCTGTTCCCATTCTTTTTGTTTGTTTTTGCTATTGCAATCTGTGCCGCAGGTGAAACTCCTCGTCCGTATCTCCTGCATACGTGTGAGTTTTTCTCTATGACTATGGCCTCTGCCTGTACCCTTTTCTCCGAAACCCACAAACATTAGAAGAACACCAACCCCCGCCCCCATTCTTGCCATACTCCTGTAGCTTCTGATAGAGAAAGGAGTGTGGTGTGAACCACGGATCCTGAATGCTCACGGCCAAGGCCAGTCTTGCCTGCTGCCATCACCACCTCTGCCCTCCCTTCATCTATCAGTGCGTTAGGACAGGTGGAAAACTTTGCTTTCATATCAAGGAAGGGAGATTATCCGGGCCGGGGTGGGCAAAAGTGAGCTTGATCCTTTGGCCGTCCCACCGGGCTTGTGTGGGCATTTTTTTTTTTGGTGCCTTTTTAATAACAAAATTTTCTAAAAATTTCATTTGTGGTATAGATTTTATTTACAGTAACTGATCTAATATTGTATGAAAAGGCATGCTTTAAAAGTAATCATATGATTCCTACTGCCTTTGAAAAATGTTTTCTGTGTGAGGATGTAGAGATAGAATCCACTTTCAGCCAAGGACAACCCCTCTAGGCTGGAATACTTCAGGTTATGTTTCTGAAGGTGGCATTTACTTTTCTTAGAAATTTAAATCATTTGGACGGGGTTCCTTCTTGCATTAAATAAAACTTCCTGCCCCTAAGACAATGGGTCCCTTTTTATTCAGCCCTTTGGCATGGCTTCTCAGAGCAGGAGAGAATCTTGGTCATCACTGGCTTCTGACGGCCTTATTTACCGTGGAGGCCACTGCACCCTTCTCAGGTTCTACTCGACTAGAAAGTGAAGAGCCAGGATTGGAACCCAGGCTTCTCACTGGACTCCTCCCAGCCCCACGTGGGTGCATATTGTTTCAGCATGGATGTGCCTCCTGTACACACGCGTTCTCTCTCCCTGTTAGTTTGCCAGCCAGTCTCAAAAAGGAAGAATTAATGGAAGGCTGAGAAATTGAGAACACCTTTCTGCTTCTTACAATGACCTCCTTTGGAACATGGAACATTCCTCTGTTGGAGGTCTAAGCCCTGGATCTGAAAACACTACTCGAAAAGGAAAATCAAAAGGGCTCTTGATGTCTTTTTCATAAATTTCTATCAAAGTAAGCACCCAAGTCTGTGCTTCCTCCCTTTCTTCCTCTTTGCTTTTCTTCTCTTTTTTCTTTTCAAAGTCTAAATGCAACTGTTGTCTGTGGTGAGCACAGGCTGCGCTCTTCCCCACCATCACTCTGCTGTGGCCCCCTGAGCATGGCTGGGTTTGTCCTGGGGGGGCTCTGGGGTCTGCTTGGTGTCCCTTGTCCAGACAATTTGTGAGTGGCCTGATCAGCTCCAGAGTCAAGGGTCTCAGGCAAACCTCAATGCCACTCTGCGCCCAGCTCAGGTCTGATGGGCCAAGATTGACCCTCGGCCTTCCTCGTCACATAAAGTCCTGTGGTCCACTTGGTCTGTCACTGACTCAGTCCCCAGCATGGGCCCAAGCTGAGGTGGCTTCTGGAATAGGTGTTTGCTCAACACTTTGTTCCACCTGCTGATATTGAATCTCAACAAGGTCGTCATAGCCAGTACTGCTTCAAGGGGAGTATTTTTAAAAATTTATTATGTTTATTATTATTCTTTTTAACAATTTCATTGAGATATAATTTATATATAATAAACCACACTCATTTGAAGCGTATAGCTCAATGGCTTTTGACAGATGAAACACCACTGCAGTCAGGCACAGGGCATTTCCATCGCTCCCCAAAGTCTGCCCATGCCCTTTCCAAGTTCTTTCCATCTTCTACTCCTGGCTGCATGGCCCCTGATCTACCTTTTGTCACTATAGATGAGTGGCATTTCAAGAGGAGCATTTTTACATTTCTTAAAACATTCTTTGGAGTTTGTTTAACTCTGAAAACTGCCAAGAAAATTAGACTCTACTAATTGTATTGTCAGCAGATTTCAAACACTACAATCTATATGTTCAAAATTGGCCTTCTTCTTTATTGGAAAGAATTGCCTTTAATTTTAAAAACATCTTTTAAAAATAGTTTTGACATCTGCATATTTTTGATGATTTTTTTTCTTTTTTAACAGGTGGTGCTTTGTATATCAGTTGATGTATGTCAAGACTATAACCAAGTAGAAAATGTCATAAAACAAGTAAGAGGTTGGGCTAATTGGAATTAATCCTCTTGACTTTTGATTGGTTCTTACCATTTTGCTGTGTGACTTGGAATTGGTAAATCTTCCCTATAGGTTTAACAGTTTAAATGTTATTTATTAGCATTGATTTGCTGCTATGGTTTTTCTCTTCTCTTTCATAATGCCTGCTCTGCTACATTTTTCTAGGCACAGGAGAAACTGGGTCCAGTGGACATGCTTGTAAACTGTGCAGGAATGTCACTGTCAGGAAAATTTGAAGATCTTGAAGTTAGTACTTTTGAAGTAAGTAAAAATGTTCACTCACTAGGGTAGCCCATATACTAAAAGTAGAATAAGCCCTGGGTAAAGGCTTTAAGATGGAAACAAATGAATGCATTCAGATGTTCGTGGAAGTGTGAGAGGACCAGAAGAAGGCTGAACAAGGCTTTGGTCCCAGTGCCATGACTATTTAACCTTAAGAATTTAGACAAGTTTCTCAACCTTGGTTTTCTCAGCTGTGAAATGGGATTGAAACCTCTAACCCGACACGGATCACTTCAGCGATTCGCTGAGGTGGTATTTTCAAGAGAGCACTTGATAATCCAAGAGATGTTAGATGTTCAGGTCAAGTTCACATCATGTATTATTAGCAAGGAGAAACCAAAACTATTGGAGGACAGACTTGCTAGACTTCTCAAATAAAGGTAAAAAGATAATGCATCTATTGATGTTTCTATTTTTAAACAGATTTGCCAAGGAACCTCTCTTAGTAATTTATTTAAGCATCAAAAAATAGACATTAGATTTGAAATCTTTTTAAAGTGCACAGCATTTTTTAGTTGGCAGCACATCAGCCATCAAAAAGATGGCTTAATGTTCTCTTGAGTCTTCATCGTAATAATGGGTTTCAAATGCTTGACTTTGTGAAGTTAAATTACATTCCACTTTTGTAGGAAAAGAGACGCTGAACCAGCAGCATCTGGTAGGCTGGGGAAAGCACCATTAACTCTGTGGTTTACTTAAGACAAGTCAGGAGAGTCAAGAGGTGGACACAAGCAGAGTGATGGAACTCGAGTATCGTAAGACTCCTTTATCAAGTAGGCGTAAAAGAGAGCTGTCTAGGCCCGTGTACCTTCATTGGTAAGGAATGGAAGGCAGATTTCCAAGATTATTCCACTGTCTATATATAGGATCGATTAGGGAAAATAGTTTTTATAGTAGTATAGACATGCAGTGATCAAGCAGAAGACTTGGAAGGTAGCCAGAAAAAGAGGAGTAAGTGGTGAATGTGTGTGAGAGGGTGCATGCAAGATGTAGGAGAATCGGCAGACTCACTTGACTAAATGTGGGGGATTCAGTGGATTGAGGAATACAGAAGTGCATGGTTGTGATAAATAAATGCACAGCTGTGATGTCAGGACCTCAGGAAGTGGGGCGTGTCTGTTGGGGGCAGCAGCAGTGGAGATTGGCTGATGGAAGCACCAGGATAATTGAGGTTTTGTGGAGGTGTGTCATTGTGAACAGGAAGAGAAGAAACTGAGGTTTTAATAACAGGTGAATGTGTGTCGGTATCCATGACAAGGAGAGAGGTGGAGCAGGGGAGATGAGGGAAGACATAAAAATATATAGAGTGAGTATAACATGAAGCATGGTGAAATATAAAAACATGCACAATTCCAATCTTTGTAAAAAACTAACTTTACTCTTAACCTTTTAGCCTCCATTCACACTGCCATTTCCTTCCTTCTCTTTCTTTCTTTTAAAAAACAAAATCACAATTTATTTCTTTTCCATGACCACCATCATCTTTCCACACCTGTGCCACCCACATGGACTATTTGTTGTGCTGTTTCCCAGCGGCAGGGTACAGTCAGAAAACAAGGTGGGCTTTGGCATCAGGTTAAACCGGTTTCAAGTCTTAACTCTAATGGTTCCAAGTCTGACCGTTTACTAGCAAAGCATTCTGCTTTCTTCTGGCATCAGCTTTCCTTCCAGCCTCAGCTTCCATCTCTGTAAAATGGATATAGAGCTCACAGAGCTGTGAGCATTAAGTAGCATAATGTCTGCCCGTGTCAGCTGTTTAATAAATGCTAATCTCCTCCCCCTTTATTCGTTCAATCCACATATATTCAAGCGAATATCTGGTGTGTCAGTGTTGTTCTGGGGGTGCCGTGGTGAGCAAGGAAATAAAGTCTTGGCCTAAGTAAGGTAGGGCAGGCCGTGATGGGCAAGCAGATAAGCGGTAGGAGAATTATTTTTAAGTTTTCTTTTGTCCTTTGATTGTCTCCGCTTTGTGTGTGTGTTTATTTGATCTAAGAGGCCAATGTCTCAGTCTTTCGTGTTAGAGGCTTCGCTGGGAAGTCTGGTTGCTTTCTGAGGGGTTGTTATCTGGGCCTTATCTCCGGGGGAAGTTTCTGTGTCAGTATCTGTAGACTTTGTCTCCTGGGTTGGTTAGAAGCCCTGAGAAGAGTCTTCCAGCTCCTACCTAGGAAGTACAGGCCCGTCCATGGTGGAGCTGGGGAAGACAGCTGGCCTCTCAGTGTTCAGTGTCTAGACAGACTTTCACTTAAACCTCTCGCTTTATCTAGACTTACTCTCTAGAAACTAAATCTCCAGTCTCCTCCAGGCCAGAAGAGGGGCACAGATCTGCTCTATGGGGAGGGAAAAGGCATCTAGGATCTGACTGCTTTTTTCTTTTTGTCATTGTCACACATCGATTTTTTTTAAATTGAGGTGAAATTCATTTAACATAAAATTAACCATTTTAAAGGGAACAGTTCAGAGATGTTTCGCAGATTCACAGTGTTATACGACCTCCACCTCTATCTAGTTCCAAAACATTTTCATCACCCTAAAGGGAAACCCTGTACCTACTAAGCAGTTGTTCCCTATTCCCTGTTTTCGTCCCTGGCCACTGACAACCACGAAGCTGTATTCTGTCTCTCCGGATATTTTGTATGAATGGAATCACATGATATATGCCCTTTTGTGTCTGGCTTCTCTCACTTAGCATAATGTTTTGAGGTTCATCCACATTGTAGCAGGTATCAGCGCTTCATTCCTTTTTATAGAGTGATAATGTTCTGTTGTGTGGATGTACCACATTTTGTTTATCTAGCTGGCATTTTGTTTGTTGATGGACATTTGAGTTGTTTCTAGCTGACTGCTTTAAACAGATTCATAGTCCATACTCCTGACTTTCAGCCCTGTGTCCACCCACCCCTACCCCCGACCCCAGAGATACTTGGTGCGGCTTGAGCCGGTTGGGACTCTGTGGTGCAATCCTGTTTTTCAGTTTCTCCCACTTAGCTTTCATGTTCCTGTGGCTGGCTACGTTAGTTATCACTTGTCATTCTGTTCTTCAGCTTCCTAAAGGTTATTGCTGCTGTTATTTTATTTATTTATTATTGGTTGATTGACCGATGGATTGAGACAGGGTCTCACTTTGTTGCCTGGGCATGAGAGCAGTGGCATCATCATAGCTCACTGAAACCTCACACTCCTGGGCTCAAGTGATCCTCCTGCCTCAGCCTCCCGAGTTGCTGGGACTACAGGTACACGCCACCACACCTGGCCAGTTTTTCTATTGTTTGTGGAGATGGGGTCTTGCTATGTTGCCCACGCTGGTCCTGCCTAAATGCCTAACCTTAATCCACCTGTCGTGGCCTCCCAAAGTGCTAGGGTTATAGGAATGAGCCACCATGCCTGGCCTATTGCTGTTATTTTTATTCCTATATTCATTGTTCTTGTGTGATCTTGCCCTAAAGAAAAATTTCCTTACTGAGATTTTAATGGGTTCTCTAAAGGGTGCCAGTATAAATACATGGACTTAGTGTACTATCTTTTTTCAAATACTTTTTAAGAACATTTTCATTATCAAAATAATATAATACTATTAAAACACATTTTGGGTAAAAAAAAAAAAGAGAATCCCAACATCCTAACACAATCACAGTTTTCTGTATTTCACTGGTTTTGCACCTGAGCTTGTGTACTTTTATTTAATGTTTAAAATAGTTAGAGTCTCAATGTGAATACAGTCCTTTGTTCAACTTATAGCATAGATATTTCCCCATCTCTCCCAGTGTTTCTGGTCATCATTTCAAAAAGTTACTTAATATTCTCTTAAGTTACTATATCATGATTGACTTCAAGTCCCCAGTTGAAGTGTTTAGTGTTACATGAGGATCTAATGTTTTTACAAATATTTGAATATTTGAAACATTTTAATGCAGGTAATAGAGAAACATTTTAATGCAAGTATTCTTAGGTTTTCAAGTTAAGATTTAAGATTTTTAAGAGCTCTCAGGATGAGGGAAAAATATACTATTAGTCTCTATGCAAGCTGTTACCCACTAAAATATAAGAGCCAGTGTTTTGTGAGTTCTTACTTAAGCCAGGGGCTGTGCTAATGCTTAACTTGTGTTTTCTCTTTGGATCCTTGCAAACACTCTATGAGGTAGTACCAATATTAACCTTGTTTTCAGCTCAGAAAATGGGTGGAGTGTCTGACTCTCTTACTCATCATCAAATAGCCAATAAATGAGAGAGCCAAGGCTTGAAACCAAAATCTGTACTGTTAACCACTGTCTTACTCTCTTTGTGGTCTTTTTTTAGCTTAGAATTAAGGGCTAGAAATATTTGGAAGCTCTTTCCTAAAACTATCTTTCAAGAAGAAATATTACCTGCAACATGCTGTATACTTTTTGTAAGGAGAAAACTAATATTGACCAGTTTTCAGCAAAGACGTGACTGCTGTCATTGTGAGAATGCGAGACTAGATTGAAATAGGCTTTACATGGTAGGTCCTGAGGCTTCAGTGCTAGGCTTCATATCACATCCCATTTGCAGCATCACTTAATCATCATTCATTCAACAAATCTAAGCAGAGCAGGGTGGCTCGCATCTGTAATACCAGCAACTCGGAAGGCCGAGGTGGGAGGATCTCTTCAGCCCAGGAGTTCAAGGCTGCAGTGAGCTATGATCAGCTGTACCCCAGCCTGGGCAAGAGAGCAAAATGCCATCTCTTAAAAAACACAAAACCCCAAAACCCCCATATCTGTTGAGCTTTCACCGAAGAACTTAAATCTGGAAAGCAGACTAAATTCCCAGTGAGTACAGCCTGGAGGCTTTTGACCTCATTCACTCCTCATGTTGCCTCTTTGTTCCCTGCAGAGATTAATGAGCATCAATTACCTGGGCAGCGTGTACCCCAGCCGAGCGGTGATCACCACCATGAAGGAGCGCCGGGTGGGCAGGATCGTGTTTGTGTCCTCCCAGGCGGGACAGCTGGGACTGTTCGGCTTCACGGCCTACTCTTCGTCCAAGTTCGCCTTGAGGGGACTGGCTGAAGCTTTGCAGATGGAGGTAAACATTGTGTTCATGTTTGTATTTATTTCTCCCAGCTCAGCAACATATATTCCTCTTTAGTTTTGGAGCTTCTTTATGTATTACTGCCTTAAATTAGAGATTTGTAGATTTGACATTAGTAAAAGAGAATTGACTCCAACCCTGAGTTTTGCAGTTAACATTTTTTCATTGCATGAAAATTTATAGTATGACAGATGCAAAATGGTTATGGGGTTTTTGCCTGTTTACTTTGATACACAGAAAGTACCAGTAATATCTTCATACTGTATTGGTCCGATACTATATGAGTATGGGTAAGGTTAACCAGATATTTTATTCTACAGAGATTTTTCTTCAACAAAAAGATCAATTCTTGTGACTGAATAATAAAATGAGGGAAGAGCTTGAATCAGCTACTGTCTAATTCTTAGCTTGTAGACAAGTCATTTAACTTGCTTTCAGTTTTCCCATCTGTCAGATGAGAGGGTTGGAATAAAAAAATCATTTGGCTCTCTTACTACCTGTATTTTCATATCTTCAGGAAATGTTGAGGAAAGTAGATGCTTTTTATTTTCACAGTTAATAGAACATTTTGTGGAAGAAGGACGTAGTTAGGATTAGCACCAAAATAAGTGTTTGTCATGATGTATAGAACCTTATACCTCAGCTGCATGAAGTAAACTTCTTAATCATTGTCACATGGGGATGCTTAGAGAGCATCACATAAATATCTGTCTATATCACATACCTAAAAAGGCAAGGTATAAACTTCTTTGTTATTGCTATACACAGTTCCAATACTCCCAACGGCTGCCTGAAACTGCAGATCGTACCAAACCCTATATATACTATGTTTTTTCCTATATATACATACCTATGATAAAGTTTAATTTATAAATTAGACATGATAAGAGATTAACAACGTAACTAATAATAAAATAAAACAATTATAACAATATACTATAATAAAAGTTATGTGGATGTGGTCTCTTTCTTTCTCTCAAAATATCTTATTCTACTATAATCACCTATTTTTGGACTTTGGTTGACTGCAGGTAGCTGAAACCACAGAAAGAGAAACCGCAGATAAAGGGGGACTACTGTATGCTGAAATATAACACTACATCATGATGTTCAAAACCTGGAAGAGAATTCGTTGTGGCCAGCCCTCTTGTACTAGATTTTAACCAGGTTTTGGGAAACCCGGTTAATGACTTAGATCAGGGGTTGGTAAAACTTCTTTAGTGAAGGACCAGATTGTAAATATTTTAGGCTTTGAAGGCTAAATGGTGTCTATCACAACTACTCAAGTTTGCTGTGATAGTAGGAAAGCAGCCATGGTAGGCAATGCATAAATGAGCAGGTATGACTGTGTTTCAATAAAACTTTACTTATAAAAACAGGCAGAGGGCAAGATTTGGCTCATAGGCCATAGTTTGCCAACCCTGTTTAGAAGATCCTCAGAAGAGACCTTGGTGGTGTGTGATGGAGTGCCACACTGCCTAGATATTAGACGAGAACTGCAGTACGGGTGAGTTGTTGGGTCAGCGGCTAAGTCCTGATGCTTTACTTGGGAGCTGATAGACTGTGCCATTATCATACCAAAGGAACCAGCCACAGATTGCATCGTTAACAACTGGTTTAATAGTTTTAATCAATAATAGATCATTACAATATGCTTAGCCAATAGGGCACACGTGGCTATGAAATTTCAAACAAGAATTCTGGTATTTTTGCAGTCTTTACTTTGAAAAGTCCCTTTGTGAATAACCATTTTATTTTTATCAGAGTTTTGTTTTTTTGTGTTTTCTTTTTTTTTGGCTTTTTGAGATGGGGTCTAACTGTGTAGCCCAGGCTGATCTCAAACTCCTGGCCTCAAACAGTCCTCCCACCTCGGCCTCCCAAGTCGCTGGGTTTACAGGCATGAGCCACCACATCCAACTTTATCACAGTTTTGTGAAATATGTGAGGTAGATGTCATGCCACCTTTTAAATGAGAAAACTGAGTTTCCTATAAATTCAATGAGTTTCTCAAAGGCACATAGTTACTTAGTGACAGAAATAAAAACAAGGCCCAAGCTCTTGACTGCACATCTCTTTTGCAGCAGGTGATGCAGAACAGAGCTTGCTTAATTCATCTGGTTAGTTGCCTTGGCCTTTTACTTTGGTCTCCGAATCCATGTAGGTGAAGGGATGTTTTGGAGATGAAAAATTTGCCCATTAGGGCTTTTTGCAGAGTTGTGTCAGGATTCACTACTTTAGGGCAAAGCTTATAATCTGGGTGGCCTGGTTTCACTTCAAGTAGAGCGGAGATGCTAATAAAGAAGAGGACAAAGAAAGTGAATTGCTAGTACAGAGTGAGTCCCCTCAGCCTCTCTGTGATACATAATTTCCCACGCCACAGGGGGCTGGCCTGGACTTTCAAGTTTGCTTGACTTCTGTCTGTATTTGGACTCCATTAAAAATGTCCTCACTTAGCTATGATCACGCCACTGCACTCTAGCCCTGTGACAGAGCAAGACTCTGTCTCAAAAAAAAAAAAAAAAAAAGTCCTCACTTGAATAAAAATTAAAAGTAATCTATACCATGAAAAATAGATTTGGGGGGAAATAAATTCAGTCATCGAAATCTACTTCATTCACAGTAAGGCTTGCATCAAACCAATTGTTTCCCTACAAATTTATAGCAGTATTTTTTTGAAACCTGGATAATTTGATCAAGTTGGTTGTGTTTTCTATAAATGAAATCTTACATAATTGCTCAAACTCTAAGTGCTTTTGATGATCCTTTTTAGTTCGATTAACTTTGAAGTTTCCTGTCTCCCTCCCCTTGCCCCCAAACTAAGGTAGGGCCCTGGCAGTGTTGTAGGTACAATGAGTAATTTTGGGAAAGAATACTTTGTTGGCTTTTTTTTTTTTTTTTTGGTCTTTTTTCTTACTCAATCTTTTAGGAACAAATATATTATTTAAAGATTTTAAAATGTTATCTCTTTGGAAAGCAGACTTCTGAGGTGGATAATAGCCACACACATGTTAGCAGAGACCAAGCCAAAAAAACAAAAAAATAAGTGTCCTCTTTCTGTGTATCTTACCCCTCTCATGCCCCTCCCCTGCCCTCATCTCTTCCCGCTGTGATCTAAAAGCAAGCTAAAGTTTAAATTCTCCAGTTTGTGTAAACAGCTATAATCTTCTCCCCAACCCCGTCTTTGTTCTGATGGAATGAGGAACCACACTTTCTAGTTGGATTATTTTGATAATAAATTAATTCTTGAGCCAGCGGTCAGTCTTTCCATTTGAGGTTGAGGCCAGGCAGAAGGGAGAAGGTGATAGCAGGATGGGAGTGGGACACAGCGGGGGACAGAGAGCAGCCTGGCAACAGACACGAGGAGAAGCAGACAGTGGCTAGGTCGGCTAGTGAAGACCTGGCTTATCTGTTCTTAGAAAAAATGATGTCTCAGGGAGTTAGCATTGTCTTACCATGAGCAAGTGAAGCCAAGCTACCCTCATTTCCTTTTTTTATAGGGTTATGAGATCAGTAGATTGAAGGAAGGTATAGATATAGATTAGTGTATTCAGCTTTTAGCAAATTATTTGAGCAAGAGTTTCAGGAGACTAGAATCTCCATGAGGGCAGGAATTATGTTTATTTGTTCACATTCATATGCTTCATTCTGAGAATGATATTGGCACATAGTAGTAATTCAATAAGTATTCACTGGATGAATAAACACAAGACTGCATAAATGGTTAAGCGACTAGCCACCGGAGGTGTTCAGCCATAGACTGGCAGTCATTTGGCTTGATGGTCTTAGAGAGGATACCAGCCCAGGACCGGGCTGGACTGGTTTCTCCTAACCCTGGCAATCTGTGTACCCACCGCACGAGAAAGCTGTTCGGAAAAGCTCTGTATAGCCTCTGGCAATTCAGCCATAACCTTGAGTTTGGGAAGCAGTGCTTTGACTTTAGCTTAGGTACCACAATCCTCACTTGTGAGGAGCAGCACAGAAACAACCATGTCTGAGCAGTCAGGGTCAGTCTCTGTAGGGGCTAACGACCTCTGATGGGGTGTTTTGTGGGGTTTTTCTCTGGTCTGTGTACAATGGAGGGCAAGGCCGTGGGAGACAAGATTTTTTTATAAAGCTACTATCTCAAAAACAGTGGAAGAGAAGTTGCTTGCTCATCAGGCTCATTGCCTGGCCCCAGTCCAGAGCTATTTCTGAGTGTAGCCGGGCCGTGCAGCTGCATGCCTCAGCGATGCCGAGCGGACAGGCTGTCCCGCGCTCTAGTTGCGTTGGAACAGAACCAACAAAGACATCTCCCTTTTGCTACTGCGCTTTCCGGGGTGGCTGGCCAGGATCTTCTGCTGATACGCTTCTGCGTGCTTCCCTGACCCCTGCAGCTCCCACCACAGGCCTCGGAACTGTGCTTCACTGGGGGGACCAGGGAGGAAAGGGACACATGATCAGACAGGACCCTGGGTACTCTGTGAGGCTGTATGAGGCAGCCGTGTTGTCTGTTCTCAGCTGAAGAACTGAAGACATGCAGTGACCCTCCTACGCCTCTCTACTTCCAGATCCCCTGGGCGTTTTAATGGGGACCAAAAATGAGCCAATAGCAAACAGAAATGATGGCAAAGGGATTCTGATGGTATGAGCCATTGCCCTAATTACCAGGGCAAGATAAGAGTGGGCAGCAGGGCCGTTGCTGAGCAGAGTCTTCAGGAAGGGCGTGTCTTGTGTGCCCAGCAGAAGAATCTACTGTAATTTTGGGGGCGTGTTTGTGAGTAGGTGTGGAGGCATGGTGGGGTTACGAGTATCAGGGAGTGAGATGGAGCTTTAGATAAGACAGCAGTTCCCTTATGTAAACTTGGGCTGAGGTGGTTCACAGGGGAGGTGCTTGGCTGGTCTGACGTGGGGGTTGCAACCAGTAGGAGAGTGCTCTCTGTTGGTTCCGTGGAGAAGGAAGTGACTCTTGACCTCTTAATGGTCAGGGGTGGTCGTGCAGGGAGTTCTCAAATAAGCGAACCTCTTAGGGACAGATTCAGTTCTAGACTGGGCCTGCGGGGCACAGCAAGGCCACAGGGGAAGGGATTTTAATCACCCCAGCCTATTTTGTAGGTATCAATGTTGGAGTCTCAGAAGCAGCCTAAAGGGAAAACAAGTTCTCAGTCTGGGGGAAGAGGAAGGAGCAGGCCAGTCCCACTGCCTTGGCGAAGTGCTTGAACGGTGTGCAGCGTACGGGGCAAAGCGAACAGGACATTTTTTTTTTTTTTTAAACACTGTCTGCTGTCCTGGTTGGACAGCTCCCCGGGCCTCTGCCTGGTGGCCGGCGTGGAAGACACTGGGAAGGAGGTAATTTGCTGTACTTTCAGATCAGCTGAGGTAGGGATGAGCTTTCTGTCTCCGTTTCAGAGTCATCTTCGTGGAGCGGAGTTTCTCGATGCAGTTGGTGGTAGTTCTCCACTCACAGAAACACCCTGTTGGTCTCGCCACAGTTTGAGAACCAGGACGGCCAGTGCAGGTTGGCATGTAGGGCCTCGGGTTGTGTCCCGTTTCCTGAAGGTGCACATGTTGTTTCTGAAATGCAGGTGAAGCCGTACAACGTCTACGTCACAGTTGCCTACCCGCCAGACACAGACACCCCTGGGCTAGCCGAAGAAAACAAAACCAAGGTCAGTATTCCTGCATGTCCCATTTTGAATCTTTAATGTGCTAAAACACTTTTCTGATTTTCTTTCTGCTCTCCAGCTCACACATGTTTCCATCAGCCAGCAACGTTCATCGAGTGTCTGTCGGGTGCAGAGCGCTGAGCTGGTTTCCAACGACCTTCCTGAGGTTCTCCAGGCAAATCTTCCTTCTTTCCTTCCTCTCTTCCCTCACCCCCTTTTCTTAAAGTTTAATTTAAATTTTTTTCAAATTGTTATCAGAGACATACATCACACAGTTTTAGAGATCCAGTATCAACCCTTGGTCTCATCTCCCCCATTCCCGATTTCTGCTCCGAAGAGGCAGCCCTTTATTTTAACTAACATGTTTATACTGTTTGTTTTTTTTTTAGACATAGAAATTATTCATTGACTTTCTGCTGTAGAAGATAAAATTTAAGACACATTTCTATTCCCCACTCCCTGTGTACTCCCCCCATCACTGGTTAAATCAGGTTCAGTGTTTAAAGTTTTATAATATTTCTTTATAAACATTATTTGCACTCTGTAATGACATTTCCTTTCTTGCCTTTTCATTTGCTTAGCTTTGTGTGTATCTGTCAATATAACTAATTCAACTCCAGATTCAGGCAGAACTGAGAATCTCCTTTTGATCCCTTTGAGCACATGGGTATTCTGTTAGTTTCACTCTTTTTTCCTCAAAGACCTTTCTTCTAGGGTCCTCCTGCTTCCTGGTCATTCTAGGTCTGCTGCCCAGCGGTGGTCTCAGGACTTGTCTTCACCATCATTCTGCCTTTTCCTTTGGTAGATCCCATACGTTTCACTTTTTTGGTTTATCTGCTCATTTTGGTGGATCTATCCTCCGTTAGCTTCCTGAGAAAGGCACATCAGAGGTAACTTTTTTTTTGAGTGAAAAAATGCCTTTATTAGAGTGAAAATGCCTTTATTTTCCCTTTATTTATTTATTTTTTTTGAGACAGAGTCTCACTGTGTTGCCCCGGCTAGAGTGCCGTGGCGTCAGCCTAGCTCACAGCAACCTCACACTCCTGGGCTCAAGTGATCCTCCTGCCTCAGCCTCCCGAGTAGCTGGGATTACAGGCATGCGCCACCATGCCCGGCTAATTTTTTCTATATATTTTTAGTTGTCCAATTAATAATTTCTTTCTATTTTTAGTAGAGACAGGGTCTCGCTCTTGCTCAGGCTGGTTTCAAACTCCTGAGCTCAAACAATCCGCCCGCCTCGGCCTCCCAGAGAGCTAGGATTACAGGCGTGAGCCACCGCGCCCGGCCTTCCCTTTATTTTTGATGGATTGTTTTATTGGGTACAGAATTATAGTTTGGAAGTAATGTTTCCTCAGATTTCTGTGGCTGTTTATTGATTTCTAGCTTCCAGAGTTTCCACTGGTAATCTGATGCCATGTTGAGTCCCAGCCCTTTGCATAGGACCTGTTTATCTTCTGAAAGCTTTTTATCCCTTTCTGTCTTTACTTAACATATTTTGGTGCGGAATCGTCTCATTTCATATACTAGATACTCAAATGAGCTCTTTTGTTTTGTCAACTCATGAACTTTGGTTCTGAGACTTTTTTTTTAATATTACTTCTTTGATAATTTCTTTCTATCCAAATTATTTCAAGTGTTCATTCTTTCTGGAGCTTCTGTTATTCAGACATTGAACTTTCTTTTTTTTTTTTTTTTTTGAGACAGAGTCTCACTGTGTTGCCCTGGCTAGAGTGCCGTGGCGTCATCCTAGCTCACAGCAACCTCAAACTCCTGGGCTCAAACGATCCTCCTGCCTCAGCCTCCCCAGTAGCTGGGACTACAGGCATGCGCCACCATGCCCGGCTAATTTTTTCTATATATTTTTAGTTGTCCAATTAATTTCTTTCTATTTTTAGTAGAGACGGGGTCTTGCTCTTGCTCAGGCTGGTTTCGAACTCCTGAGCTCAAACAATCCGCCCGCCTCGGCCTCCCAGAGAGCTAGGATTACAGGCGTGAGCCACCGTGCCCGGCCCAGACATTGAACTTTCTACACTGTTCCTCTAATTTCCTTTCTCTCATTTTCTATCTCTTGGTCTTTTTGTTCTGCTTTCTAACTATCCTTAAAGTTTATCCTTAAAGTTTTCTGTTGAAATTTTTATTTCTGCTGACTTATATAAAAATTTTTCCAGATATCATTTCTCCGAATGTTTTGGAAAGTTTTTTTATAGCTTCTTGCCTTTTTTTATGGATTTTATATTTTCTCTTATTTCTAAGGGTATTTATTCTGGGCTTTTGGTCTTGTTTTTGTTATTGTTTTCTTATTTAAAATTTTCCACTATAACTTGTATCATCTGTTTCCTCTGAGTTCCTTTTTCTCTGTTGTTGTTATCTTAGGCTTCCTCAAATGTCTGGTGGTCTTTGGTTGTCCACATTTAAGAGTGAGGCACTAAAATGCCAATCGTAAAGCTTTGGCTTCTCAACTGTCCATTTTTCCGTAGGGGGATCAGGAGGAAAGCAGCCACTTCGTTAGTGTTAGAAGACTCCTCTATGTCAGCAGCTGCCCACCTTCCCTCAGGGTTTGATCAGTTTCCCTAGTGAGGAATCATATTGTCTCCAACCCTGGGGAGAGTAAGACCTGCTGTCTGTGTTGGGAGAGCCAAGCAGGGCCAGGGTGCTGGAGAGCTCACCATTCAGTGCCTGTTTGCTACAAGGTGCCTTATATCTACTCTTAGTGGTGGCTGCTATTCTAGAATGAAGAGCCTCTCATTAGCAAATTTCTAATCTTATGCCATTATCGGGGAGATGATTTGCGGGTCTGATGATTTGGGTCTCCATAGCACTTACCACAGCTGGACATACCCATTGTATAAAATGACTGCCAATCACCCTAAGCTGAACGCAAGTGTCAGGCTTTGTTACTAACACCCTCTTTGCCTTAGTGACATAGAAGTCACTCTCCGAGCAAACCAGTAAGTAAAGTGGGAAGAAAAGAAGGTTTTTGTTTTCTTCTCTTTTATAGTAATACTTTGTAAGTGTGAATCTCCATAGCATAAAAATTGGCACTTACGCTCCATAGACTGTATATTTGCAGAAAGATGTTTATGATTTAAAAGCCATTCTTTTCTCTTTGGCTCTGCCTCTTTTAAAATTACTACTATTTCAAAGAAGTAAATTTAAGCCAAATGTACTGTCTTAGAATAAGCAGAGATCTGCTAAGCAGATTTGCAACATTCAGTACACAGTCTTTTAGTTTGAAGCCAAAGCTGACAAAGGGTGGTGATTTCTTTCTTAAGATTTGCTTCTGATGTTGATTAAGTTGGGGGTTTTTTTTCTCCAGTAAAATTTTGAGTCAGACTTGTTTGGGTAAATAAAATTTGATGTTGCTCTGTGTGCCCCTTAGGGGGCGCCATAGTGCTTTTAAATCTACATGGTTATGCCAACTTGGTGGTCTGGGAGGATGAATAGTGGCACCTTCAAAGGGGCCCTTCTCTTAATTCAGGTTCATCAAGAATACTTGACTTTTATGAAGTGCTTTACTTTTCTATTTTAAGAAAATATATTCTGGTTTTTATTTTCTTTAATTTTTTCAAGCCTCTGTAGTAAATACAATTTACAGTCTCATGCAGTTTGAGGCTTTAGTTTGAAACTCCTAATCAAAAAGTCTTTTTTAAATAATTTTTGAGCACACATGTTTAAATCACCACAAAGAATAATCGAATATAAATGAAAAAAAAAGACCCTTCCCACAAGAAACTTAGGAGGTAAAAATGCAAATACACACATGGCTACAATGTACATTAAGGCAGAAATGTTCAAAGAAAAGAGAGAGAGATTACTCCCAGTTAAGAGTTCAGGAAAGGCTTTTTGAACTAGATGAGAGTTGACATGACCTATTGAAGAATAAAAGGCCATGGTTCGGGGTCTGAAGCACCAGCCTAGAGCATGCAGCCAATCTGGGGACCAATCCATGTTGTCTTGTAAGTGGCTCCTTTTAGCGTCCTGTTGCTTTGCTACCTCTGCAGGTCCTGTAAGAAACAGCTGCAGTTGAACAGGGGCTGGGTTGGGGCTCTCCTTGTCCAGGGCCTTACTTAGCTCTGGCCCCAGAGCGCAGTCCTGTGCCAGCCTGAGAGTATGGTCAGATGGAGTGCTGGTCATGGGAGCAGACTTGCTCAGGACACAGGGTCTAGCCTTTGCATAAGCACCATCAGTTAGGAGGAGTCAAAGAGGGGGTCCTTCTGAGCTTGTATCCAGTGATGTGTTCTTGCTTTGGCTTCCGTGGTCCTCATTGGAGCTGAGACTATACATGTCCTAAGAGAATAAGGGCCTCCTTGTCTTGCCTCAGCTACTAGGCTGAATTTTACATATTAACCAGGTAGAAACTAATTAGAATCCAGATGGGCCTTATTCTAAAAATAGGAATCTTATCAGAGGTGGAAGATTGGAATTATCTGTAAATCATGGAACCATAGAATAATTTATTTTTTGACGTAATGGGTAATAATGATATTAATATGTACATTTTTTCCACCTTTAGCCTTTGGAGACTCGACTCATTTCAGAGACCTCATCTGTTTGCAAACCAGAACAGGTGGCCAAACAAATTGTTAAAGATGCCATAGTAAGTAAAATCCTTGTTGTGTTTTTTATACTATTTGTAGTTGTAGTACTACATTGCTGAAAAGATATTTGTCCAAAGGCTTATTTCAAAACATAAATTATTGTAATTTTTTAGTCAGATTCATTATATCTAATATTGGACTCTACTTTTCTTCACTTCAAGATTTTATTGTTAGTAGGTTCCTGGAAACTAATTATATACCTTAACCTTAGGAACAGATTTACCGGTAAGGATGTCTGGGGACTGTTTAAAAAGAAAATGAAGCCAGGTGTGGTGGCTCATGCCTGTAATCCCAGAAGTTTGGGAGATCGAGGCAGGAGGATCGCTTGAGGCCAGGAGTTTGAGACCAGCCTGGGCAGCATACCAAGACCCCATTTCTACAAAAAATAAAAAAATTAGCCAGGCATGGTGGCACACGCCTATGGTCCTAGCTACTTGGGAAGTCGAGGTGGGAGGATCACTTGAGCCCAGGAGTTCAAGGCTGCAGTGAGCTATGATTGTGCCACTACACTCCAGCCTGGGCAGGCAGGGTCTCTCACAAGACCTTGTCTCTAAAATAAAAAAACTTTTTAAAAAGAAATTTTCCTATAATGTGTAAACACTATATATTTTATACTATATACTATATATGTTTTGTTGCCTTCTTTCTTTTTTCCCCACAGTGTTTTTAGTTTTAGATTATTTCAGATGCCTTATTGCCAGGCTTCTTGTTTAAGGACTTTTCTTTCCCCTTCCTGCTTCCCAGTATCGTTTTCCCAAAAGTTAACTAATAAGAAAGTACGACCGACCAGCCCACTGGGTCCATCACCCGTCCTCCCAGCTGATGTGCTTTTTGGGCTGCTAAGTTTACTCAGAATCAAAAAGGTCATCTTTAGAAACCATGTGCTATTTTGTAGAACAACATATGTGCCACACGCTTTTTTACAATCATCCTGTTAATCATCCTGATTTTTTACAATCACCCACATGCAGAAAAATATACATTTATGAGGGGTGTCTGTAAACCACATTGAATTTGGAAAATCTTTAGGCTCATTGGAATGAGGGTGTCAGTGCATGGCCAGACAGCCCTGAAGTAGCCTGAGTGCTGTTGCATCAGGCTGGACTGAGCAGAGTAAAAGAAATACCGAATCTGTGAAAATATGCACAGGTGTGAAGAACTCTGCCCTGAGTTCGCTAAAAGGCATAGGAAGATGGCACAAGTGGCTTGGATGGGACTTTGTTTTTCTTGCTTATCTCAAATAAAAAAATTAGCATTCAATGTTCTTAATGATCCTCAATAGCTCTTAGTGTTTTGGCAGGATTCATTTAATCTGGTGGTTTTCAAACCTTTTCTTCTCTTGACCACCTTACACTCAAAGATTGTTGACAATCCCAGAGAACTTTATTTACAGGGGTTATATTTATTGATATTTGCAATATTAGAAATTGAAACTCTAATTTTAAAAAATATAATTTATTTAAAATACAATAATAAACTGCATTTTAATGTGACTTTTTTTTTTTTTTTACAAAAATTACTATTTTTCAAAACAAAAATTCAGTGACGAGAGTGGCATCTTTCACATTTTCACCAGTCTCTTTAAGGTCTGTATTGTTAGGAGACAGCTGGATTCTCATAGCTGCTTCTGCATTCAATCTGTGGTAATAACATTGTTGTGATTAAAGAATATGAAGAAAATCCTGCCCTACACAGATACGGAGTTGGAAAAAGGAGGAGTATTTTACTAGGCTTTTTAGATCATTGTAGACATTCTTGTTCTGATATCAAACCCAAACTCAACAAATGGTAGTTTCTTAAAGGTTAGTTGCAATATGGAATTGGAAACCGCATCAATGAACTTTTTGTCCTCTGTTACATTAAATTCCATTGGTCTGTCTTGCACTTTGAATGGATCTTTTAACCATTCATGATTTTGTAACATTATGCATTAGTCATCTGGAAAATATGGTTTCACTGAATAACCAAAAAAAAATTACATTCGTCAATATCACTGCTGGTTTTATCATAAAAGTCTACATGTATTGAGAAGCTGACAGTTTCACAATGGTGGATTCTAGTTTTCACAAATCTTAATTTTTTCTGGAAAGCTCGGATTTTAACATTGACCACATGTATGGCCAGTTGTTTTCTCTGAAGTGACAGGCTGACTTAATTCTTTTCCACAAGTCTGCGATGTACCCAAGTCTGAAAAAAGCAGCAAGTTTAGCTCTGGACTTAAACAGTTGCACGAGGGCTTTTCTTCTGGGCGCCCATCGTCCTTTGGCAGCAGCTTGGCAGAGCGCTCTGTGTGTATTTCTCATTCGTCACACAGGGTATTAGCCTTTGGAGCCCATGTCCTCAATCAAGGGTTGTGATTTAAGAAAGTGATAAATTTTATTGCTTGATCAAGGACATTTTCAAACAAAACTGGCACTTTTAATTTTTTAAAGATTTTGAAAAATTGTATTTTCTTTATGTATTTATTTATTACTGCAGGTACATGTGGCAGTGGAGGTGATGGTGACTACTAGTCCAGTTTGTCAAGAACCCTGAAATTTGTGCTAATGCCCCCGCGGTTTTGCCTATCAGTACAATGTCACTCTGGTGAAAAATTCATTAATGTCTTAGGATTATTATGACAATCATTTTGTCCTCGGGGACCTGCAGGGGCCCGTGGACTCACATTTTGAGAAGCATCTATCTGCCAAGCCCGTGTATCCATTTATGGGTTCTGATAATGTGCTTTGTTTCTGTCTCATTCCACCTAAAGTGAACGAACACACTGCGTCATTTCTGATATGCTGAAGTGATTTCTTTCCACGTTACTACGATTCCGTCTTTCTTTTTTCTTCCTTCTCTTTCAGCAAGGAAATTTTAATAGTTCCATTGGCTCAGATGGATACATGCTCTCGGCCCTGACCTGTGGGATGGCTCCAGTCACTTCTATTACTGAAGGGCTTCAGCAGGTAAGCTCTGCCTGGACCAGCAATCAGACAGACAGACAGACAGATGGGTGGACAGGATACAAACTACCTCTCACCAGCCTTGGTGGGAAAAGGACAAGGGAAGACTAAGTAACTGTACTTGAGAGTGTGAAGAATCTTTATGGAGCTATCAACTTTTCCTCTTTCTCTACCAGGAATAAGTAAATAGGAAATAGGTTAAAGATACAACTTCAGGAATTTAGACTGGAAAGAAGTCTTCCATGCTGGGCATTGCAGATGGAAAGCTGAAACGCCATCTCTGCTGTTGAGGTGTTAATCCGATTTTCATCTAAAAACCGCTTCTCCAGAGTATTCTGAAAAATGGAATCCTCCTCTATCTGAAGTAGTTTAGGGGTGGCCTTGCCTAAAAGTACTGGGGTATTAGGCTGGAAAACCTTTTCTAGGTGAGTTGGGTAACAATACAAGTCAAGGATTAAACACAATTCCTACCCTTGTGGAATTTATTGTTTTATCCAAGACACAAAAGGTAATAATAGTTCATCAATGGGTGAGATGCCGAGTTTGCTCCTGGAAAATCAGATGTAAGGCAACCTCTCCAACCTGAGGGGGCTTACGGTGCAGTGGGAGAAACTGACAACAAGGATGATAGTAGTACAGTGCTATAAGAGTTTCATTAGAGGGATTGTTCTGGAAGAATAAAGCCGTGGGCTAGTTCATGACACATACTAAATTCTGTGCAGTAGAGCATGATCAGACTAATGCAAATGACTTAGTTGTTGGTTTTCCTTGGGTCTTTCCAAAACCCTCTTTCCTTTTCACTCTGTAATATACCCACGATCTTGTCTTTCTCTCTTGGAGGTTGACACTCTGTTAGATATAAACTTTTTGGGGACAGGGTCCGTGTCTCTCTTGTTTGCCATTGTACTTCAAGCAGCCAGCACCTGGCACTCAGCAGGAACTCTAGAACAACTGAGTAGAACAAATGCATGAATTCTTTTTTAAAAAAAGTTTTTTATTGCTCTATCGTGGTTGTATATATTTTTAGGATACATGTGATATTTGATATCTATATACAACGTGTAATGATCATATCAGGGTACTTGGCATATCTATCACCTCAAACATTTATCTTTGAGTTGCAAACATTATAATTCTTCTCTTATAGCTATTTTAAATATACAATAAATTACTGGTAACTATAATTTCCCTACTGTACTGCTGAATTCTAAAACTTATTCCTTCCGACTTTATATTTGTACTCCTTAACCAACCTGTCTTTCCTCCCCCTCCTGAATGGGTGAATTCTGCGCATTCTTCATGAGCAGTCTCCTCCCTTCTCATGACTTCCACTTCTACACGAATGACACCAAGGATAAAACTCCAGCCCATGACTAGTTTTTGAACTCTAGTTTTGTATAAACATTTACAGATATTTTAGATATTTTCCCTGGGGAGTGATGACACATCTTCTATTGAACATACGTCCTGCCGCCTGCCTCACCCACCCCCTCTTCCTCCTGTGTCTGTCTCTGGGATCTGTGCTCACGTTCACAGAAGCGCCCAGCCACAAACTGGGGTGTCGTCCCCACCTCCCCTGCTTCTGACCCTCATCACTCTATTCCTCAAATCCATTTGTTTTCTACAATCCTGTTGCTGCTCCCGGAGCTCAGGCCTGGGTCACTGTAGCAACTTGCCTGAGTTGTACACTTTGCGAGCCAGAGGTTGTAAATGGGTTCCCAAGGGCCTATAAAGCATTTTGTTTGGTCCATCTGCCATGAGCGTGTGTGTTCAAGTAAAATAGTTTAAAAATTAGATTTTACATCAAAAGTCCAGATTTCAGACTTTTCTTAGAAAATGAGAAGGTCTAGTAGCACAGGGTCTGCATTCTCACCTGGTAGTCATCAGTGGGCACAGGTGGCAGCTGCTCCTGTGGGACAAGGCACAGTCCCCCCGCCAATCATTGTGGTCTGCAGCCCCCTGCCCGAGCCCCCAGATGTGCTGGAGTATGTCGTCACGTTTCCACACTGGTTTTTCTAAACTGCAAATCCACCTTGCTTGAAAGCCTTTCAGTGGCTCCCCAATACCAACACTGGGATGAGGCTTAAATTCCACTGCAGGGCACAAGCCCTCGAACCTCCTACCCCACGTACCTTTTGGGCCTCTTTTCTTTCTTTCCCTACCCTTCCTCTTCTTTCTGGAACTTGATCTGTGGCTTACCAACTTCTGATCTTCCTTCAGTTCTCACCTTTAAATGTTGCATTTTCCCGACAACTCCAGGACTGGGTTCAGTGCTCTGGGGATATCGGGGGGGGGGAACCAAAGTGTTCTTTGTATTAGACAATCAACACAGAAGGCTTTTGTGACCTCTGGTCACCAAGAAGTGTGTGGGGATTTCTCCCCACCAACAACCAATCAGTCAGTTCTGCAGTGGTGGATTCTTCAGTGGACACCAGTTGGGTGTCCTGTAATTCACTTCAATTCTGACATTGTCTACCTGGAAATAGCGCCAGATCCCACAGGTTAAGGGCTCAGCCCCACAAGACTGCCCTGCACTTAAAACACCAATCACAAGTAATAGGTGTCATCTATAATTCTGTCTGATCAGCTACGAATTGGGGTTTCTGCAGACCCTTCCTTGGGTTTGATCAATTTGCTAGGATGGCTCATAGAACTCTAGGAAACACTTAATTGCATTCACTGATTTATTATAAAGGACATTACAGAGGATACAGATGAGTAGCCAGATGAAGGGAGAGATGGGGCCAGGCACATGGGGAAGGCCGTGGAGCTTCCCATGCCCTCTCTGGGCGCGCCACCCCCAGGAGCCCGGTGCAGAGCTGATGCCTGGCTTCCCCCCACGGTCATGCTGGGGAGTTGCCTCTGCTTCTCTTCAGTATTGGGCCCCCTGCCTCCTCTGTCTCGTGATATTGGCATTCTGTGTTGACCTCCTCACTTTGCTCGTTTACCTCTTCTACAAGCTTTCTGAAAAACCTGGGGGCCTGGGAGGCAAATTTGTTGAGACCTTGCATATTTGAAAATGTTTCTCTTTGTGGTTTTCTGCCTTTCTAAAGTCCCATTCAGAGTTGTTTTAGTGAGAGTCTTGTAGGGGAAAGAGTGAAGGTAGATGAATACGGATAATTGCTGTCTCACCCCAAAACCAGAATTGCCTTTTTACTCTATTGTCCTTACGGTCTGAGGGTAAGTTCGTTGAGGGCAGGGACTGTGTGTTTCTCGCCACAGCTTTTCTGCACCTGGTGCAGGGTCTCGCTTTTGTGCTCAGAACATACATCTTAAACTGAAAAGCCTTGATCGTAGTTTGGATATTTGGGATGCTTGAGTGGATCTTCCCTAGCTATTATAACCCTAAGACTACTAAGAATACATATTTTGTTCTGTTTATGGTTTGAATTTACTAATTGGACCAATAGTTTACTATCTATCTGGCAGGCCCTGTGCTCTACAGTGGTGCAGGACACACGTATTTTGTTCTCAGGGCTTATTGATGTTTACAAAGTTTTCATTATACTTATCCTTGAAGACATCCTAGAAGATGTCTTAGAAACTATTTATTAGGGACCTAAATACCTTGAAATGAACTATTGCGTTGTACTCTTGGACGAGCTAAAATGTCTCTCTCTATCGCGCAGGTGGTCACCATGGGCCTTTTCCGCACCATTGCTTTGTTTTACCTTGGAAGTTTCGATAGCATAGTCCGTCGCTGCATGATGCAGAGAGAAAAATCTGAAATCACAGATAAAACTGCCTAATTCCTACCCCTTGGAAGAAGACTGTTTCCAAATAATTTGGACATCTTGCTGCTAAATGGGACCCAATTTTTGGCCTATAGACACTTACGTATTGTTTTTGAATATGTGAGATTGGACTGGTGCTCTTCAGAAATCTGGCTGCAAGCAAGGAGATAGAAGCTCAACTCCAGACAATATTATTAATACTATGCAAATATGGAATAGGAGCTCTGAGATGGAGAGGTGATGGTATGAGAACTAGTAGCATGTGAACAAGGTAAAGAACAGAATTCCAGAATGATAATTTAAAATTTTTTTTCTAATTATTCTTTTTTCCCCCCCATAGAGATCAAATCCAGAAAGGTACTTTATGGCACCGTAAGAAGTCTTGAGAACTTTTCTAACCTTCCATGAAAGGCAGTTTATGGGTTTCTGGGACTTTTTTTTTTTTTTTTTTAACTTGATGTATTTTATTCCAGATTAGTTTTACTCATTGCCAATGACTCTGAATGTCACTGACACCTGTGCTGCTGGTGGCAACTCGTGGCTTCTCTCTCTCTTTGATCCCATAAAGCCACAAGGGGGATGGGAGAGGGCAGTGCAGTGGAAGGTAAGGAGATGGATATTTTCCAGTAGGAAAAACAGTAGTTTCTTGTCTTCTTTAGATTTGACTGCGTAGGGAACTTTTCATTCTTCTCTCATGGGGAAAGGCAGCCTCCTTAAATGTTTTCTGAAGAGAAATAAAATCTTAGAAGCTTAAAAGTTTACAATTTCTTCAATAGCCATGATGACCTGAAGTTCACCTATTCCAGTTTAGTGTCTACTTGTTCTTCCCATCTCTTCCTTTCCAATTTTGCTTACACTGCTGTAATATTTTTGTAAAAAAAAAAAAAAAGAAGGAAAGAAAAAAGACCAGTTAAAATTTTTGACTTGACTTTTTAAATTAATTCATGAATTAATTAAAACAAACAACAACAAAAAAAGCGTGACATTCTTCTCGTAGCGTATATGTAGCTTTTAGGAAAGGCTGATGGTTGTATATTTAAATTTAACTCATTAAGAAAGATGAGGCTGATTTTGAAGATACTCGTTTTTGAAATAAAATGATCACCTGTTCTTTCCATGACTCTCCTACTGACCCTAACAACATTCTCTTCATACCATGTGTTAAGGAAGCCCATGCATCACTCTAACCATATAGCCCTGGAAATCCTCTCAGCCCCATGAATGTTGTTTCTGCATTACAGAATCTGTTGTTCACTTAGTGGATTTCTACAGCAAGTGCCTATGATGAGTTTTAGCAAACATTCCTTGTTTCATCCTGTTCATTGTACACACTCCTCTGACTTAAGGATAATTACCTTTGTCCTGATGTTGTTTCTCCTCCTCCTTGCATATACAGTAGCACATTCCAGTTCACTTTGGTGAGAAAAGACCTCTGCTTTTGAAGAAGAAACTTTATTGTTAAAAAAAAAAACAAAAAAACCAAAAAAACTCCACCACAATAAGATTGAAGACCTAAAAATTATAGCAAATCTTTTTTGCTCTTGAGTTTTTGAAGCTCTTGATGACTTAATTTTTAAATAATAATTTGTGTAATGGCTTTAATCCATGGTATCTTTTTATCAAGATCTCAGAATGGCATATTTTAAACACTGATAAATACAGAAGAAATCATTATTTAATATATAAATTGCTTGGAATGACTTCATTACAGTTTACAGGGCTGGATTGATGCCAAAATGGTTTAACGAATCTTTCAGTCTTACATAGCCAAAGTTTGCAAACTATATTGAGTTGCATTCTGCAGCCACTAACACGGGATAATGGCTTTTCCTAATTTGCAGAAAGCTATTACATTAATGTCTGGACATTTCTCAATTTTATTCTTTTCTCATAAATGTTCCTTGAATGTTGGCACCTTCTGCTGATCTATATTAAAATCCACTCTAAGATGGTGTCTAATTTAATAAAATTAACTATTTAACCATAGTTATTTCAGTATATATATTTTTTCAGATTATCCTCATAAGAGAGTACTGTCCCCTCCAGGTAATCCACCGCCTAGACAAATGTAAGCACCCCTGTTCTGTAGTGGGAGGTGTTGCCCGTAACCCAATTTAAACTCCAGCACGAGAGCAGATTTGTAGAGCTCATGATCTTAGATAAGGAGCTTCTTTATCAGAGATGTTAAAGGTCCACAGTCCCTTACCTAAAAAACTCAGAAATCTAAGTTGGTTGGTTTGGTTTTTCTAAATTTGATGCCATAATTCATTTGGTAGCAAAACCTGATTTAAACTGATGGGAGATTATTGTACTTTTTTATTTATGCCACTTCACGTGACTGTTAATTTTACCTGAAGAAATATCAGTGGGTTTGATGACAGATATTTGGAGTTTCATAACATTCAAAATATGCCCATATTACCTTTTTTCAAAAATTATGAATTCTGAAACATCTGGCCCATGGGTTTTGGATAAGGGGTTGTAGACATTTAAGGAGCATCACACAATGGTCTGACTTCATCCAAAACATGAAAATATTACAAGGCAAATTATATTTTTTATCTTTTTTGGCTCAATTCTTATACAACTTGGTTTTTGCTCAGGGGAAGAAAACAAAACAAAACCCTGAATCTGGATGGTTAGGGAATCGATTTTTTTTTTTTTTTTTTAAGGATCACATTGATTCAGCACGTCCTACTGGACCTAGAAGTGGGTAAATCTTACCTGTGGCAGTAGAAGTTCAATTATAATTCTGTTGGTTCTGTAAATGTGACCTGCAACAGCTTATTATGTGAATTTCAGTTCAGAAGTGCCTGCTCTTTGGTTTGGTTGTACTATTTTATTATAATGTATTTGTGAGCATATTTATTTAGAAATTAACATCATTCAGCCATAGAAATTCCAAAATATGTTCAAGGACTCTTCATAATTAAAACATGTATAGAAAACAATCGTTTCTTTTTTAAAAGACAAAATCATGGGAATTACTCTTTTCTATATATTATAAATCTTTATCTGGATCTGTTAAACCATATATTATTGATTCTTGCCAGTGAAACTTAGGGAGACTGTTTCTAATGTTTATATTATGAAAGAATTTTGGTAATAGTTGCTTCAATTTGAAGAATTGTATGTCTTTTTCTTTGTAGAAGAAGGCAATACCATAATTTTTTGCTGAATTGTATCAACAAATTTCACTTTATTACATCATGTTCTAATTTAAACATGTATTACTCACTTGAGACCACTTCTAAATATTCATACTTTTTGACATAAGATGCTTTGTAGCTTTCTCATTTCCTTTAGTTCTTAGTAAGTCAGCTTTAAAAAGTACCTGCTAACCAAAACTTTCCATGTTCCGGACTAAGTTTTTCGGTTCAGATTATAGTTCAGTACAGTGACTGTGGATTTGGTATTTTGAGGAGGAGATAGTAGCTGTTATATTTTACACTTGCTTGATGAGACAACTCTAAAGACATTTTTAAATTGATAAAAGTGTACATGGCTATTTTGATACATATTAGAACTTGTGTTTGCTACTTTAGAAGCTTTTGTGGCAGAATTGTAACCTAACTTTCATATCTTGTATTTCTGAATCACAACAAAAAATAAATGGGGAACAAGCTTTACAGATTTGAAAACTTATTTCTCTGGGAATTTGCATTTTTAAGAGCCCATTTAAGCAAAACATAAATGTCTTCTATAATGTTATCCTGACTTTCCATCCTAAGCATTTCACCAGGCCTGATTTTTATCCTTTTTTAGGAATTATTATTTTTGGAGTACTTAGTATTCTGAGCTCTTGTTTCAAGTATGTTCTGTTTGTGTGCCTATGATGTGGGATACATGAGTTTAAGAAATGTGGAATTTAGTAAAATTTCTTAAGTAATTATGTTTTCTGTACAAATAGATTTCCCATAATTTAAATTAAACCTGCATATTCCAACAATGAAATATCTTCTAGACCCTGATGGGCAGCAAATGATACAAGACTGATATGTAAAAGAACATGCCTTGTTATTTATCAGTTTTTAAATAGAAAAATTTTGACACATTGAGAAGAGATTTCTTGGACATCTTGGTTTGCAAGCTCAACGTTTCTTTACATTTGAACAATGAATAGCTTGTGATACTATAATTTTTATGTTTGGATGTTAAAAAGAAAATTATTTTTTGATTTCTGTTCCACTTCTGATTTTATAACCTCCATTTTTCCTCATTCAACATGTATTCGTTGAGCACCAATTTTGAGCTCTGTATCAGGCACTGGAGATACAATTCCGCATAAACAATTTGTCCCTCTCTAGCGTCAATTAACATTTGTTTCCTCACCCTCCCTCACCCCCCTTTCATCCCTCTGATGGCTCTGCTGTGTCCTTACAAGTCTTCCTGGAGAAAGAGGAACCACTCACCCTTCCCTTCTTCAGCTTGGAGCCTCTGAATTTTAGGCCCCAAATATCTGAATGCTAAGCACTGTTCTAAGCTGGGAATGCACCAAGGAAAAATACGGTCTCTGCCCTCAAATAGTTTATAATCTAGTGAGAAAAACATATGCCAGAAATTACGCTGTGATCCGAGAATAGCTATTATTAAGATATAACTAACACTGAAAAGTTAACAGGTGTCAATCAGTCACTGTTGGGAGTGCTTTGCATGTTTTAACTCATTGAAATCATACACGAACCCTGAGAGTAGTACTATTTATAGCTCCATGTTCTAAATGAGGGAATAGGAACAGAGGGGTTAAATAACTAGCTCAAGGTCATGGTTACTAAGTGATGGAGCCAGGATTCAAACTCCTGCTTTGATTTTTAAGCTTCTAGGCTCTGTACTAAACATCTTCTAGCAGCACAGGTGGAATCCTAAGACTGCCCGGGACAGTCTTAGGTTTCACAGAGGAAGTTCTTGAGCTGACACTTGAGGAATAAGTATGAATTTGACAGGTGAAAAGGTTGGGTGCATTTCAGGGAGACCAGCAGAAAGGCAAAAGATGTGAGGGATCTTGGCATATTTTAGAAACCACAAAAAGTTAATATAGCTGCAAGAAGGGAAAGAGAAGCCTGAGGTGGCAGGCTTGGGCCAGATCATGCCCTCCGAAGAGGTGAGATTTTAGCTTTTGAAGAACTTCAAGCAGAAATGTGCAATAGCTAGAGTTTAGCTTTAGAAAGATCACGGTACCCCCTGAAATTCAGTTCTAATGTTGCTGAGTCCTTAGGCCTTAGGGTAAAAACCTCATTAGTTTGAAAAATATCATATTTGACACATACTGTTATGGGTTGAGTTGTGTCACCCCAATAGGTGTTGAAATCCTAACTCTCAGTACCTGCGAATGTGGCCGTATTTGGACATAGGGTCTGTACAGATGTAATCAGGTTAAGATGGGGTTATTAAGATGGGCCCTAATCCAGTATGACTGGTGACCTTGTAAGAATAGGAGAAGACAGAGCCACCCAGGAAGAATGCCATGTCACAGCAGAGGCAGAGATTAGAGATATACAACTGCAAGCCAAGGAATATCAAGGATTGCTGGCCACTCCCAGAAGCTAGGAAGAGACAAGGAAGGATTCTACCCAGAGCTTCAGAGGGATCATGGCCCTGCTAGCACCTTGATTTTGAATTTTTAGCCTCCATAACTGTGAGAGAATAAATGTCTTTTGTTTTAAGCCACTCAATTTGTGGTACTTTGTCATGGCAGCCCCAGGAAACAAACATATTAACCTTGATTTTTCTAATTGTGTTCATTAGCAATTAATATATGGGAGATATTGTGCTCTGTGCTAAATAGCATACAAGAATAAAAGTTATTGCACATAATAATGTAAATTCTTCCCCATCCCACATTGATACTATGGTGTTAAACGCTGTTTGGCTCTATTACTGCAGTTTCAATCCAAGGAGAGAAGTATGCATTTGAAATATACAAGACAAGTTCCTATGCTTAGTTTATTTCACTTTAAATGCCAAGTTACTAATTTGGAAAGGAAGAAAAATCATCACAAGTAAGTTTCCTCTGCTTTCCATTGTAAACCAAGAGTAAACGTTATTTACCCGTTAAACTTTCACAACAGAATGATTTATTTGTGGTCCATTGCCCAGTTTCAAAGGTTGTTTAGTTATTTGGAATATTTTTTAAGGTTTAGGACCCACCATAAATTAGTTAGGTGGGTTTCTAAGTTAAACCAAGTCTTTTTGTTTTAGATTTGGTAAAAGAGTTTCCCGATTATGACATAAATGATCTGAGAGCACAGAGCCGGCAACTTGGATATGATCGCTTACAGCAGCAGATGGGTTCTGAAGCACAAATGAATTGGGAACAGTGTGCTTGGGCCTTATATAATGCTTGTCTATATCGTATCCAAACCATCTGAGAGAGCATGGCACTGTTCAGCATAAGAGTCCACAGTGTAGAGGGGACTTGAAATTGGAAACTAGCATTTTGGGTTGCTTATTTAAGCCTTGTGAGATGTTATTTTATAAGCAGTTCACATTTTTATTTTATGTAAGTTATATGGACTACTTGATTTTACTCTCTCTAGTCAGTTCATTTTGTTTATGGATTTATTTCTGCTTCTGTTTGAAGTCATGGTTTATATTTTTAACCTAAAATAAATGGTTTGCGGTCATGTTTTATATTTTTAACTCTTTCATCTGACCTATCCGTTATCAACTCCTTCTCAGTTAATGATCTCTTTATACCCTCACTTTAAATAGAGTTTAATAGCTGGAACGATTTGATACATACCTATATTAAACATTAGTATGCTCAGATTAGAACACCGTTATATAGAATTTCATAAATTTAGGGAACATGCATATTGACGACGAAGAGAACTTTTTGAATAATGCTGTTAAACATCAACCAGTAGGTGGCGAAACTGGTGATAAAAAGCTTTTTGTTTGGCAGACTGGAGAATGAAGAAGGAAAGAAAATACAGGCCTTTCGGACTCTTGATACAATCTGCATTCTCTGCGTCTGATCTTTTCTGTTCCTGGTGCCACCCTGTTTGTAGAATCCAATCAGGCAAAGCTGCCAAAAGGATCATTCATTGACTCATAGAAGTGGGAAACTTCTTGGAAAGTGAAGTCCGCTGTGTATACGTTTGGAAGGTGGTTGGGTTGTTGGAAGGTCTCAGGCACAGACCTAGGATTCAAATCCAGGACTCCTGCCTCAGGCTGGTGGTTCCCTCCACTGCCTCAGCATTACCCAAAGACAAATATTAATAGTTAATGTCCCATATTTCCTAGGAATGCTTACCCGTATGCTTTAAAATGGAATCTAATAAACAAAGAACGGTTTCACTCTTCACAACTGAAAGAGTATCCAGGACATTCCCAGGGTATATAACCCTAGTCAATGACCGTAGCACAGACCTGTCCTGAGACTGTCTGGTTATAGCCAAGATGTCACATGAGGAATTTGCCTGGGAAAATCCATACAGTGAGTCTCTATGGGAGCAAAGGAAGAGAAAAACCAGGAAGCTTTTCTTTCTCTGGGAATAGGGGATCCATCTTCTTCTGGCTGCCTCCTTTGCAGAAATACAATTTCTTTTCCAGCTCTGTCCTCTCATTTCCTCACTCACATGCTCAGTGTTAAGAGGCATGAAGTCTTTCAATTCCTCTTAAGTAATTTCGGAGGTTTAAGAGAAGGTTCTGAGAAGGTTTCTAAGCCAAAATGCTGTAGAATTAGTATGGATTTCTATGAGAACCATATATGCCAGATCAATCTATACCCTGTGTCCATCCAGGCAAGAACACCTCCCTTCCTACCACTGCCCATGGACAGAGGGGGACTCTGCCCTCCATCAGGAGGGCAGAAAGGAACATCTCCCTTCATTGCCTCATGCCTGGATAAGAAATTTGTACCAAGGCACCCATTCCTACATGAGAAGTTGACACCTTGGCTGATTGCATATGATAAATGAAGAAATAAAAATAGCCAGGTGGGTGGAGAGTGCCTGTAGTCCCAGCTATTCGGGGACTGGGGCAGAAGGATCCTTTGAGCCCAGGAGTTAGAGTCCAGCCTGGGCAACATAATGAGATATCATGCCTTAAAAAAAAATAAGTAAAAAACTAAAAATCCGATTTTCTCTCTTTTTTTTTTTTTTTGCTTAGGAATAAATGCTTTTAGACTAGGAATGAGAAAAAAAAGGTGTCAAAACGTAATACTCCTTGGTCATGTTTTTATGACCATGGTAGGCCTGTGTCCCTCTATATTTGTTCTTGAGCCCTAGTATGTGGGCTGCTGTGCTTCCAGTAAACTTTTTTTCTCTTGATGCTTTATTTGTCAAAGATTCTTAGAGATAAAAATAGTTAAACACGTGCAACTTGTTTGTCCTCTTGTCCTTTTCTCCCAGGATTCATTCCTGCTGATGAATTTAAAACTGTATCTGCTTGTGTGTACGCGCGCGTGTACGAGTCTGTGCATCATTTGAGAAAGTGCGGCCACCTATAGCAGGATTGGCTGCCAGGCAAAGGTGGAGACCTTTAGAAACCCACCCACCCCAGCGTGGGCCTGGAGGTTGCCATATAGAACGCCTCAGCGTCCCAGCCCTAACCCAGTGCCCTAAGTGTTAAGGGCAGAGGGAAAACATGGACTTCACTATTTTGGAGCCCCATGGGCCCCCACCGGCCCCTTCACCGGCCCGCTGAGTTCTGTCTGGCCTTGGCCACAGATGGGGTGTTCAGGTGGAAACCGGCCGGGGTGCGCGCGCGCGCCCGTGTTTTGCGTGGACACCTAGGAATGCAACTTGAAAGTAAACACGACGGTGGGGCGTCCCTCGACACTCCCTAAAGAATGTGCAGTCGCCTCCCTTCACGGCAGGGCAGCGCTGAGGTCCCACTGCTGGGGGTTGGCAGTGGCCTCGGCCCTCTCCCCGGCGGCCGAGGTGACACGGGGTGTGCGTGTGTGTGTGTATACCCGTGCGCGCACATACACGGGTAGAAAGGGTCGAAGCGATTCCCGGCGCTTTTCCAGCCCTTGTTTTCCTGGCGCACCCGCCCGGCAGCCGCCCCCTCTGCGCCCCGCCGCCCGCCCGGCGCGGCCGCGAGCGGTTCCCCAGGCGCCCCCAGCCCCTGGCGGGCCCCGGCGCCTCCCGAGCCCGCGCCGCAGGCCCGAGGAGGCCCCTCGCACACCCACCGCGCCGCGGCCGCGCGGGAGGCCTGCGCAGCCCGCGCCACCCACCGGCCGGGCCCGGCGGGCGGAGCGGAGCGGGCGGGTGGCCGGCCCGGGCGCGCCCTCCCCAGCCCGGGCCCTGCGCGCCATGCGTCCCCGGCGGGGCGCGCCGCTCCGGGCCGGCCGCGGCGCCTTTAACCGGGGAAGGGGAGCCGGGCGGAGGGGGCGGTCGGCGGCTCAGAGGAGGGCTCTTTCTTTCTTCTTTTTTTGAATGAACGGTGTGACGTACGTACAGGAAACCAGTCGGTTTGTGCGGAGAATGAAGTAAGAGGCCAGGCCCCCCCGCCCCGCGCCCGC